>NC_056728.1:1293077767-1293305901 GCF_019279795.1 Protopterus annectens
TTTTGCTGTGAGACAACAAAGTAGTCAGTTCAGAAACCGAACCATAATCAGAGCAGTCAGTAAGATCAGCTGTGTGACTCAGCAATGACTTTCAGGGATAGTCGTGAAGAAAATTATAACATCACTGAACTACAGCAGTCAATCAGTCAGTCAATCAATCAATCAATCAATCAATCAATCAATCAATAAGGATAGTCCAATAAAGACATTTTGACAAAGCACATGTGATAAATATGATATACATGCATTTAGTCGCTGAAACAATCTCTGAATGTTAGTTTTTCTGAACCGGAATGTCGAATTTTAAAGTAACGAATGGTCGGAATGTCATACGAAACACAGAATGTGACATTTCCGACCGCTCTATCTCCTAAACCAGTGCTACCATGGGTCAAAAAGGGGGGATATTGTGTGTTTTGACTATCTCCGGTTCAGACATATGAGAACCTGCTGTACTGCTTTCGACATTTGGTACATCGACAAGGTAACAGACGGCTAAATGCATGCATACCGATAAATATACATTACTATCTATAGTGGTCAATTCTTATTAGAAATTATTTTATCCCTGGAAATATTTGTGAAGTGTCAGAGAGCATGCAAAGCCAGCCTATTGGGACTAACCAGCTTAACAAAGGATAAATAATATAACTGTGGACTTATGTGTGTCTTTATAAGGAGTTGTGAGTGTGTTGTAAGGAATATGGATAACAGTTAACTTTTATATGTGGATATAGTAATGGATCTTGCTGTCATCTGGAAGTTGGTGAAGCTTGCAAGTCACATTCTGCTACAGGCTGTATAAAAATTCATTGCTGCACCTATTTCTACTGCAGTCTAAGAAAATGAATTAGAGGGTCTAAAAAACATATTGGTCAGTTCCTTAAATTAATTAACTTCTGGCTATAGAAAATTTAGGCAATGACCACTGAATTATGATTAAATATGTTCATTTTTCCAGTGTTTTATTGTGACATTTTCAGGAAACCACAAGATCAGATGTCAGTGACACAAGATGTTTAGTTTTTACATGTCACAGTTTGTTGCCTGCCTGGCACAAAGGAGCATAATGCCTGATGCACTCCAGAAATGGTGAACATCAGTACATTGCAGATGCATCACGTCTAACCTACAAACTGTGCATGATGATCGTTAACAGCTGGTGCACTGATACATCTGAGGCATATGTATGGAATGCCTTTCTTCCTCTATTATTGTCGTCACTTGGGGCTGCATTACTGCTGCTAAAGGTAACACTGTTGCATGTCATCTGAGCTACCAACTGCACAAAAAGCAGGTTTTTATTTAGTTTCTCTGCGTCACATCTAACATTATTATCCTCCCAGCACTTCATGTCAAACTAATAAAATCTAGAAACTTCTACAAGCACTACCAGAGCAAAACAAAAAAGAAATATCAGCCCAAACAATAGCATCCAAAAAGCAGTGAAGTTTAATGAGCTGAAATACACAGCTGTAGAGGTCATTGCTCACTGTTTAGTGGTATGCTATGAGCAAATGTGTCTATTCCAGTACTGTGCAGAATGCTTAGATGAATGTCAAGCCTCCTGGATACACGTCCAGGGGAGAAACCATGATATAATTAGGAAGACTTCCACAAAATCTGCTATTGGGATCATATGTGACACAATTGGAGAGTCCTCCAGGGAAAATACATTTGTCATCACCACTTTGACAGTTTAGTGATATGTATGTATAATGAATGACCTGGGCAGTTAAGATGAAAAGAGCTGGCAAGCATGCCTAATGAAAACACTGAAAGGGCATTCTAGTGATGCTAAATGTATATCATACAGCAAGCATGAGACAGTTTCTGAAGTAAAACATCCTGAATTCATAAATGACTTTGCTGTACTCTTTAGTCAAACTAGTAACCTGTAGTGGTTTCAAAGCTGTATAATTTTAAAGGGATCATCGTGGGGTGGCACTGGCAACAAAAGATAATAAAAAGGAAAACAGTAATAATGACTATGGGCATAATTTAGTAGTCTGAACTTTTTTAATACAGCTGAGTCCAAAGATGTAGTCTGAACATCAGTCTCACATCCTAGTCCTAAGGTTTTTGCCAAATGACACTGCACCTTGGGGCAGTTGAGCACATTTCTATCCTTTATCTCTCTCTCTCTCTCCCTCTCTTTTCTCTTCCTATATACATATACATATATAAGTGTGTGTGTGTGTGTGTGTGTGTGTGTGTGTGTGTGTGTGTGTGTGTGTGTGTGTGTGTGTTTATATACACATCTTTGTACCTGTCTAGTTATTTATTTATTTATTTATTTATGTATTTTATTTTATTTTATTTAACTCTGTTTACCAGGGTAGAGCACTGATCAAATCTGACCATTTGCAGGCTCAGCATGGGTTACATACATAGTAACAGCAATAAAGTAACATTAAACGTGTAACTAATTTATATAGTATAGTGACATAACATAACATAACACAGATGGAAAAATATGCACATATTTACAAGACAGTTTAAAAAGAAGTAGCATTAAAAGAACATTATGCATACTACAGGTGTTATAGTTGAGGTAAATATGGTCCAGCCAAAAGAACAAATGTAGGAAATACAAGTGTGATGGAAATTCAAGCAGTGAAGAGAACACAAATTATAGAATAAAAAGAGCTGCAATGGAAGAATTAATAACAGGAGTAGTGAATACTAATTATATGGTAGGGAATAGATGGGGTAGATGAGGAAGCAGTGGGTAAGTTTATATGTTGCAGTGGTTAAGAAATTAAACAGCCAACGCTTTCTTGGGTCAAATATAATAATGCAAATATGGAAGTTAGGTGACATGGCCTGTGTTCAGACATGTGCACTTACATTATTCTGTTAGGAATTGTTTGACCTGAGATTTGAACTATTTCTAGTGTCTGATTTCAGTCTCTCTGTTCCCTTTACTCATGTGTGATAACCATAACCATAACCCTAACTGCAACCCTACCCATGCCGCTAACCCTACTTCCCTTCACATTATGTTACGAAAAGCCTATTTCCTTAACCATATCACTGCCAAGATAACACTGGATCTCAGTTTGGTAGCTGAGGTTTACTGATATCGGTCTTTTTTAATAGGATAGAAGTATTCAGTGTTTTGTGATTTACTTATATGAGTCATTTGATGTTAAAAAGGTATCTCTATTTTTGGGCCTTTGTCCCCCATAATTGATGGCTTGGTTCAGATTTCTTACTGTAAGAGGTTGAGAGGTGTCTCTCATATGTATATGTGTATATATATATATATATATATATATATATATATATATATATATATATATATATATATATATATAAGGGATACCTCTCAACCTCTACATATAGAGAGAGAGTATGTGTGTGTGTGTGTGTGTGTGTGTGTGTGTGTGTGTGTGTGTGTGTGTGTGTGTGTGTGTTTGTGCATAGCATTTTGCCCAGATTACATTCCTTTCAATCTCTAATTTCATCAAATAGGTATTGATTCAATGTAAGGTTCTGGTCATGAGACTCAACTCTAATTTCTCTTGATAGTGCATTTCTATCTATGATACCTTCTGGAGCATTAACAAAAAAGTTAGTGTCAATGATGTGAAAAGTTGGTAAAAGAGACTGTTTTATCAGATTTAATTCATTCTCATGCAATGATGCTTATTATTTGAAGGGACATATTTTCAGCACATAGAAAATGCTGCATAAATATTCAGACTGTTTTCTGGTTGTTCCATCTGCTATAAAGTGCCCTAATGATGGTTAAAATTCAGTCCTATCTATCTGTCACTCCTGCACTATTGCTCGAGCATGCAGAATGTGTAATTATTTAATGCTCTCCCAAGAATACATAGTCAATGATGTCTTCAGTGCTATCTTCTTTGCTCCACAAAATGTTAAAAATTGCCTAGAAAGGCTAGTTCAGCTCAACCATTGTTGAAGCAGAAAAGTGTACTACCCATAAGATTTTCCACATTGGTCAGTTTTAAGTATAAACAGCCAATCCTGAGTTTGTTCATTCCACCTAAACATTCTGATATGACAACAGAGTTTCCTCTTAGGATTTGGGATGCTTGCTCTACACCCATATTTGAACCTGGATAATTATTTCCCATAGTATTCTTTTTTCCTATGTCATCCTTTTTATATAGAAAAAATCATCCACCTATAGTGGACTGAATGTTCTCTTTGGAAAAAGATTCGTACACATCTTTGACTAGCTGTTTACTTAAACTACAGGCAGATGGCATAGTAATTGTGGATTTCCTAAATATCAGAACTGTAGACTGTGAAGAGTTACAGAAGGACACTTTCTATGATTATATACATTCTCTTTAATTGAAAAGTTTGCGAGAACAGTGATTTAAGCTAGCCACTGAGTAGCAGCTCATTCAAATGCTCTGCAGATCAGTCAACTTGGATTTGCATTGAAAATGAGTTCATCAAATCTTTTCTTCTTGTGCTATTTATGAAAAAAAAATTCTACAGTTGGTTACATCATTACAGCACCTATCCTTAAAATAGAAAAACTTATTTTAAAAATGGACTTTTCTTGAGAAAACTGTAAGAAACCAAACTTTTTAAAAGAGTATAATACAAGAATTAGCTATGCAAGTGAAAGACATTAAGACTTTTCTAAATGACACAGATGACAGGTTAAATGAACCATAGATACAAAGTGAATTCCATCTGAAATAATACATTTGGTTGCATATCAAACTAGATGATGTAGAAAGTAGAAAAAAGGAAAAATAACTTAATAATTAATGGGGTACCTGATAGAAAGTAAGACGTGAACTTGGGACAAGTTTCTAAATGCTTGGCTGCTAAAGACTTTAAACTTATATGAAAGACTCTCTTTTAGAATAGAAATGGCACACAGATCACCTATAAAGCCGTCTATCAAGCAAACAGCTCTACAAGATCGATATTTCTTAAACTTATTTCTCATCTTGAAAACTGCTAGTTATAAAACTACTTAGTCAACCCTCCCATTAAAACTGGCAACAACAGTATCATATTTAATAATAATATTAAGCAGATGTGCCTCATAACTGACTTAATTTAATGAAATATCACAGTGTTTGTATGTGAGAACTATAATACCCTTATCTTCATAGTAGTGAACATTAATTTGCATTTTCTTTACTTTACTTTACTAACAACTATATATGCATTTCAGCCACAGGGGTAACATTCAGATAAAATGCATGCTTAAATGTAACACTCTGAGCTGTTCCAGTGGCTCATATACCACTCTGCCTTCTGTAATGTTCTCTCCGCTTCGCAGTGGTCCAAACAGCTGATACAATTCTGTATGCGGTTTGCCTTTTCTGTATAGTTCAAAATGCTTCAAATTCTACTTTAAAATAAGTATATTTATACTTGCTGCTTTGATGTAATAATTCAGTTAGTGACAAATTCAAATTAAAAATTAAAATATTCAAATGTTTATTACAGACATATGTTAGACAGACATTCTCATTTATATAAATATAAATGCTATAAAGCTGTCTTTTTTTAGTATAGGTCTGATTATGTTTGAAAAAAAAATAGTATATTAAAGAGGTTCAAACAACTCCTGAGCAATATGAGGCTAATTTCATACCTGAGGGCTGAGGCTGGAAACCATTTCTTTCCTTAGAGCTTTGCTTCCAAACCTATACTAAGGAATATTAAATTAGATTTGCAATTTCTGATAAACTGTGAGTTACAAAAACAAAATGAAAAATATGGATGCTCTTCATTAGAAAATGGGTTACACACTGGTGTTAGTATCAAAGGCCTATCTGTAGATGATGATTTTATACTATAAATTTATGAAAATAAGCTACATTTTATTAGCGCAAAATTGCTAATGTTATGGCTAGACAAAAGGATAAAATGTGTAAGCCAGATCCAAGGTATAAGTGTGAGAATTGCTTACCCGTGCATATATGACAAAGAGAGGAATGGCATAGTATTATTTTGTGATATTGTAGAATCTATACAAATTATGCATATTAATGTTTTCACAATGTTTCAAAATTATTTTAATTTACAAAACCATTTGTGTTAGATGACAGGCATCAATAGCAACATTGTGTGCCTTAATATTTTGCATAAGACAGCACTATTTGTTCACCTGTAGGTCACAGGGCTTTTATGAAATCAGTGCTGTTTTTCAAACCAATTTCATTACTAAATACAGATTGTATTTTTATGTCAATTCTAACCACCAGACTAAAACTATTTACATCTTCTTTTATATATGAACTTCAGAGAAGATTCATAATTAGAAGGTAAATTCAAGAAAACATTAAAAAACTTTAACAGTGATTGGCTATCAAAAATAATCACAGGCTATCAATAATTACTTTAAACACAGATAATGCCTTAAACTTATTTATTTTAAAGACTCAAGGGGCTTTCCAAATTCCTATATAAAGTGAATAGAACAGCTCTATACCACTTATTTTTGTATATTACATTAGACACTTACATTTATAAGTCAAGAAAGCATTCCAAAGAAAATTAATAGAGGTATCCTCTATCAACTCTCCTCTTTGTTTTAGCAATAGGACTATTAGAAAATTCTGTTATACAAGATGTAGAGACTGAGTGCTTTAAAATATCATTCTATGATCTGACTATTTGCAGATGGTGAGTTATTAACACTAATGTTAACTAATCCATTTACATTAGTCACTTAAAAACATTTAGAAAACATGTAGACAGAGCTTTAGTGGAAATAAAACAAGCATATTAAAATCAAAATATAAGACTATATCTGTTGGCTGCACATAAATCCAACTGGGTTGGTAAAATTAAATTATTTAAGAATTACATTTTAAAAAAAAGGCATTACTCAAATTGATTCTAATGTTGTTGTGTCTTTCGGCTTTTCCCGGTTAGGGGTCACCACAGCGGAACTCCGGTCCGCTAATGATTGGCAGTAGATTTTTACGTGCCAAGTTGCCGGCCCTGATGCACAACCTTCAACGAAGGTATGCCCATTTACGCATGTCTCTACACAGAAGACGCTCTAGCTGAGAATTGAACAGGACAATGTCTTACTATGAGGCGACAACGCTACCGCAGCACCACCACCGCAGTCGTACTATTAAAATCTCAGAGAGATAGCTATGAGCCAGAACAAGATATTCTTTAAATTTCAATGTAAAATACATTGAATTATAGTGATTTTATAGCCAAAAAATTATACATAATTTAAATAATTTAAAATGATTTTATTACTTAAATACTATATATGTCGAAAATGTCCTTAATGCCAATTAGAACACATATAAAATAGCTGACTTAAAAAAATAAACACAGACACACAAATCTTTTTTTTGGTGCCCAAACAATCCTAAATAGCTTTCATTCATCATAGCAGAATATATGATAATGGCTGCTTAAAAACTTCTGACATTTAATTTTACTCTTTTTCATCCATTTTTAAAATAATTGAACATTTATTGGATATGACAATCTGAAAAATGGAAATAATTTTATACACACACACACACACACACACACACACACACACACACACACACATATATATATATATATATATATATATGTGTGTGTGTGTGTGTGTGTGTGTGTGTGTGTGTGTGTGTGTGTGTGTATATATATATATATATATATATATATATATATAACATTTGCATGTCAGTTTCCGAATCTTCATAAATAATATGCTGTAAATGTTTGATATTTTTCCAAGTATTTCTGTATTCTCAGTCCTACTAATTTAACATAAATGGATGCTATACATAATTATTTATAAAAAAATATACATGCATTTCAGTTTTAAAATGTGTATTTACTATTTCTACATTATCTTTTACATTGGGATTTCTTGAAGGATGCTGTATTACCAAAATGTCAAATTAAAAAAAACAGATTATTTAACATATTTGTTTAACTATTTTAAAGTAACTACTGATTTATCAAACATTAATACTGTATATAAATGTGGTGTGGAGGCCAGTGATTATTTATTTTTTCAAAGCATTAGAACATTTATTTTTACAGGCAAGATATTGTGTAAATAGAGAAAGCCTTACTAAAGTATATACTATATAATAAAGAGATAAATAATCAAACTACATTAATGAAAAGGGTAAATTCTAAATATCTGAACTATATAAAATTGTTCTGTCACATTAGCCAATTATGCCACACTATGAATAGAATTATTTTAATCAAGATCCTTTTCTAAATTTCTTTAAAATGCATAAGATCATAATTCAGGATCACCTAAAAGACAATTTTTCCAGTTTGGAAAGTATTTACTAGACAAGGTATACTCAGGGAAGTTTTCACTCCAAAGAATGAAAACAATGTGAACTATAATAATATGTGCTCTAAGATGAAATATAATGAGTAAATGTAATTGGTGATATATTTTTATTATTGAAAGGCACTAACAGACTCCCACCTTACCGTCATTCTAACAGCCAAGACAGTACCCCTTGTCCTATTCTAGATCTACAAGAACTCCGATTCATTCATGATTCAATGACCTAATTTACCCCGAATACAGAAAGAAACTAAGGTGTCTGGGGGTCAGTTGTCCATCTTCTAACCAGGTGATTTTGTATGTAACCCACCCACTTTCCCCAACCCCTATGCTCATTAGCACACATCCCCTTATGGAGCATTATCAATAAACACACTCCCTGGATGGGCACACCCATCCCTCTCTGCCACTCCATCAGTCACCTGAGCCACTAATTGAACCCAGGTTGCCTGGGTCACAGCTAGAGCTTTATCCCTAAATGCCAACAAAGTGGCTCAACACTAACAGATTTTTTCGTTTAAATTACAGTATTTTGTTCCAACAATTGAAGATTTAGTCATATTCAGTTCTTCTTCTCCTGCTTACTTCAGTAAAGATCAGTTACCTCTACTTTGATGTATTTTAGTGATTACTCAAAAACAATAAGTGATTTTTTTTAAAACAGTACACCTCCTTCAATGAAGTTTTAGGTATAGCCAATTTTGCTTGTAAAAATGACTTGAATGCCTTAAACATGAGAAATGTTAAAGTTCCTCATATTAAATTTGTGGATTAAATTACATTCAGTGAAATTTCATAATACAACTCTGTAATCATATAAATCTCTTTCTAATCTGAACTTTTTTCATTAATATGTTATGCTACTTTATATTTCATTAACTCATTTGGAAAGTGTTGGCACATAATGTAAATACTGTAAATAAATGAAGTAATAAGTATTACAAATAGTTACATTTTTGAAGTATTACATAATATAAAAATTGTTTATCCATCTGTCAAGTTTGTATTTTTTTGTTTTAAGTCAACTACTAATGAATTTAAAAATAGTTAGTTTTCCTGATTTAGGAAATCTATTGAAATTATACAGAATAAAAGATGGGAACTATCAAGTTTCTAGTTCTTTGTTTTAAGTGAACTGTTAATAAATTTAAAATAGTTTTCCCAGTTTAGGAAATCTTTGGAAATTATAGAGAATAAAAGATGGGAACTGATTATACTTGTCAAAGAGCACATGTTTTATGGCAAATTTGAAGGTGACAAAACTAATTATAGAAATACTATTGTGGTTGGGTGATTTAAGTTTCTGGAAAAAAATGTTCTGTGAATTTTAGGTCAAACTGGGAGCATGTGTCAGTGTACCTACATCTGACTTTGAGGTGGCAAAGGAATAGTGGTCCAATTAACTGTGTTGAGCAGGAGTAGTTAAATTTTCATAAACTTTATTGGTGTAAAAGACTAAGTTCTGTATTGCTAAACAATGGCTTTAGGGCAAATCTAACTGCTCTGGTCAAAACAGATCTACACTTTACTGGTATTTCTAAAGAGGTGGAGTGCACAATTAATCATGTTGGGGACAGGGTGCAGAGTCAGCAGAAATGTTATATTAGTTATGATGTTATGATGCTTACAATCACTGTATAAAGATAAAAGTAAGCTGGGCCTTTGCAAACTTTTCTCGGTACTTCACCATTTATAGTGGAATATGCGTAAAGAAATGGAGAAAAGACAACAGGCCTTGATTAAAGAAAAGAAGGAACAAGCTAGTAGATGACTACAGACATCTGGGAAAGATTTTTGGATTGTAGTTGAGGCATGGTGCTAAACAAACTATTGACAATCTAAATAACTGCTTTCCTGTAGAAAGGTTGTAAAAGTATTTTGAAATATCAAGACAGAGCGATACGTATGAAGAAGAATTGGATGAGATATAAGAGGCATATCATAAAGAGATGTAGTGTTTAATTCAAAGAGTTTAAAAAGTGATAACGTATTTACCTAGTGACATTAGTTTTCATTTAAGTATCCCAGTCTAATTTGTTTGAGAAGCAATCAAGCTCATTCATAAATATCCAAAATAAACAGGTTCATTCAAATATTTATTCCCCTGGTGCCCTAGCAGCAAATATTCCAGGGAGGATAAATCACATAAAAATTAATAGTATAAACAGATGAGTTAATTATCAAAAATAAATAAAACACATGTAATTAAAATTAATGGGAATTAGAATAAAAAAATACTAAGCTATATGGCTAAGACATACTTATTAATCCATTCTGTATTCATCCTAAATGGGATTAGTTGAACTCTTACATTTTATAATAAATAAAATGCCCTTATTTCATAATTGAATTTTCAGACTTCCCCGTACATTTGATGCATATTTCCTTTTTAGAAAATTACTGTCTTAAGGTCATCAGGTGAACCATTCTGGGGACATGACTAGTCATACGACTAACAATATATTTGTTCTTTATATTTTTAACATGCTTCTGCAGTTTGATTCTAAATTGTCCTTTTATCTTACCTACATAGAATTCACTGCAGGAGCAGAAAGGTGCATAAGTAACACCACTTGTGTTACAATTATAAATTCCAGCTGGTGTAGCTTGTACCAAATTGATTGTGAAAAAAAGGGGAAACCACATAAGAAGAAATAGACCACTCTTCACAAATGTAGTTATTTACCCTTTTGGTGAGTTACATTGCTAGACAAAGTTGTAGGAAGCAAAACAAAATGACCACAAAGTAATATATTTCCAAAACTTCTTCACTGATAAAATAAAACAAAAGGATTGGAATATGCTAAGTTATGTATAATAGGATCAGATTTTGTACCAAAAAACAATACTTTTCAAGAGCATATTTTGCTCTACAAAACCTAGAATTTGATCTCTCCATCTTGTTATAACTAGCATTAATATAAATCTGAATATGGATACTCCTGGAAGTATGAACCAACTCATTTCTGATGTAGTTAATGCAGTCTGGCAAGCGTACATAATTTGATATGGATTATATAATTTCTATACCATTCTAACTCTGCTATTAGCTTCATCTGGGGAGCCTTCCCTAGTACTACAAAGCCTATTAATTATTCAAAACTCACCCAGAAGTAAAGAGGTCAACAGATGATAGGAAAGTCAACAGGAACTTTGGAGACAGGCCACTGTAAAAAATGGCTTACAGACTAATTTATATGCAATACGACAGCCAGCAATTCCAATAAGACAGAAGTCTAAAAATCAGCTGTAACTGTTTAACCAAATGGTTAAATTTAAAGTCAAAGTGATTGTGTGAAAAAAATTGAAAAAGGAATCCTATACATGGGTCATCATCATCAACCCCTTTTTCCCCATTTTCTACATGGAGTCAGAGTGTTGTGTCATCTGTCACCACCTCTCTAATTTCAATGTCACTCTACTACCTTCTTCAAGAGTCATTCATGACTATTACAGGTCTTCTTTCATGCAGTCCAATCATCTCTTTGCTGGATGTCTTAATTTCCTCTTGTTTTTTTTTTTCCTGTCTTTCCTATATCTTCTTCAACCAATCATATTCTGCTTTCCTGCACATGTACTTGAAGCACTGTAATCTGTCCACTTTGACCCTCACTACAATTGTAGCTACTTTAGCTTCTGTTTTGATGTCATCATTCCTTTGTCTGTCCCACAATATGCATCCTACTACCCATTTCAGGTACTTTATCTCCATCATTTCTAGTGTCTTCAAATATTCTGTCTTCCCTACCCAAGTATCTGTACCATACAGAAGGGCTGGTTGCATCACTGCTTTATATAACTTATCTTCTCTCTTCCTTGGCAATCTTTTTCACACACTACCCCCTGACATTCTGTGCAAGTTGGCTGCAGCCCCTCTGATTCTAGCATCAGCATCTTCATTCTGACTTCCCTTCTCCTCAACTACCCCTCCAAAATACTTGAAGCTGTTAACCTTTGCTATTATTTTCACTTCTATGTCAATTTCAGAGTCTTCTGATTTCTCCTATTTGCTGCCATGAAAATTGTCTTGTTGGCACTTTGTTTCATCTCATATTACTTCAGTTTTGCATTCCATTTCCCTAGCATTTGCTGAAGTTCCTGTTCAGAGTCTGCTTGTAATACCACATTGTCATTATATGGCACCTTTGCATATTTGTCCCTTCAGCATGTTATCTAATGTAGCATGTCACCAGTATGGCCAGCAGAGGGCTCAGAGATGAACCTTGATGCACCCACTCTCCCGCTAAGACCCCCTCAGTGAGTCCAAACACTGTTCACAGTTGTGCCACTGGGTCTTGTACATAGTCTACACTAATTCTGCCAATGTTTCTGGGGCTCTCATACATCCAAGGACTGCCCAAATCAACTTTCTGGGGACACTGTCATATGTTCTCTCCAAGTCTATGAATTCCCAGTCACACTTTTTCCTCTACCTTAACTTCTTATCCACTGTATGTCTCACTGCAAACATCGTGTTGGTTGTGTTGCATCCTGATCTGAATGTAAACTGTTCTTCTTCTTGCTTACTTTCTGTTTCTCTGTGTATTCATTTATCAATCACACTTTCCATAGGTTCATAGGTTCATAGGTGTGTATTAGACTAATGACCCTAGAGCCTATATAAGCCTAGCCCAAGAAGATTCCCTGGCATCATGCCACCCAAAGTTAGTTTCCAGTGCCCCTGTCAAGCAAGGCCATTGAAGTGATCTCCGGGATGAACTTTCTATCGCCCATCCATTCATCAAGATTTCTCTTTAAGATGGCCAGTGAAGTGTTCTGCATGACGTGAATGAGAAGTTTGTTCCAGAGTATGGGAATTCTCTGGGTTAGGAACCTGTCCCTCCAGCATGTTCTGTTTATTGTGGTAATGAGGTTTAGGTCCCTGGAGCATTTGTCACAGAGGGACTGGGATTTCTTTAGGTGTAGCATATCTAGCAACTCTGGGTCATACATGGTTTTGTAGGTCAAGCAGAGATTGCCTCTAAGTAGGCGATAAGAGGCAGAGTATAGCTGGAGTTTTTTGAGTTTGTCCATATAGGGCATGTGTCTAAGGCCTAAGATCCTCTTAGTGAGGTATTTTTGTGGCCTTTCCAGTTGTTGTACGTGTCTAGTGAGGTACATACCAAATGAGGCATTGTATTCTATAATATGTCTAATGAGAGACAAGTAGAGAGAGATTATGACCTCTTTCTTCCTGGATGCAAAACCTTTTGTAATGAGATGTGCCACATAGAGTGAATTTCTGACTATAGTGGCAATGTGGTTATCAAAGCAGAGGTTGCTGTCAGCCTGTGTCCCCATGTCTCTTATCACACCTTTGGTGTTTAGTGGACTACTGCCAATGTGGTAGTTCATAGTCACCAAATTTTTCCCAAAGAGAATGACAATGCACTTTTTGGCATTGAGCTTAAGTCCATGGTTCTGGCACCAGTCATTGGTGTCAGTGAGGCCTTTTTATAGAATGTCTACATCAGTTGGAGGATTAATAATGGCCCCCAGTTTGCAATCATCTGCAAACTTGGTCAACCAGAGTCCCTTTGTATTGGCTTGAACGTCAGAGAAGTAGATGCCAAACAGGAGAGGACCTAGGACCGATCCCTGTGGGACACCACTTGTAAGTGGTCGGTAGTCAGATTTGGAGTCTGCTACTTTCACAGTGTGAGTTCTATCAGTGAGCCATTTGGTAACCCATCTTATGACATAGGGGTTTATGCCTAATTTAGTGAGTCTATCTATGATTCCTGAGTGAGGGATGATGTCAAAGGGCTTGGCAAAATCTAGGTAGGCTGTGTGAACTACCTTGCCCTCATCCAAAGCTCTGGTGACAGACTCAAAAAGCCTATCAGGTTGAGCAGGCATGATCTACCTTTCACAAACCCAAACTCTATGGGGTCCAGAGTCTGGAGATTCCCTGTATCCTTATTTATAAGGTCCATGATGATACATTCCATAGTCTTACATATCAGACTCGTCAGGCTAATGGGGCAGTAGTTCCCAGGGTCTGTAGTTGCTTCCAGCACTTTTGTGTAGTGTGACAGCAGTTTGATACCTTCAAACTGTTGACAGATGTGAATTCATCTCGTATTCTTGTACACTGGCACTAGAATACTTATTATCCAGACATCTCAGATATAGCTTTTTCCACATATTGCTATGGGTACTCTTGGGAGCCATTCCTCCCTTAACTCACTAGCATCGTGATTACATCAGCTGTGCCTCATCTGAGCCTGCTGCTTACCCTGATTCTATTTTCCTTAGTGCTGTTCTTATTTCTTCTAGGGTGGGCTCCTCTTCCTTTTTCATTGTAGGTTTTCTATGAGGAAATAGAGCTTCTGTGGAGTTTTCTTCACTCAAAAGCTTTCAGAAGTACTCCTTCCATCTGCTTTGATGCTCTGTGGACTGGTGAGCAGGTTATATCTGGCATCCCTTATGAGCATTATCTGATGGCTATCTTCTTCATCTTTCTGTCTTTGCCTTGCAACCTAATAGAGTTTCTTTGTGTCATCTGCTGAGTGGCTTTCCAGAAGCTGGTAAAATGCCTCTGATGCCTTTTGTTTTGCTATTGTGACTGTTCTCTTCACATCTTTGTTAGCCAATCAGCGTTCCTCCCTAGCCTGGTCCATCTTTGCTATCTCCAACTTTTTTCTGCACTTTTATTCCTTTTAATAACTTCCTGAACTTTTGCATCCCACCACCATCTTTCCTTACGTACTTTATTTCTATAGCTGGCTTAGCTGCATAGCTGTTCTGTAGTCCTCATACATGGTAATCTGAGATTCTGTCATTCTTCTTTGACTCCACCTATTTCCTCATCTTCTTCAGCTGCTAGATCCGTGAGGATTTGCTTGAATTCTTGTACTTTCATTCCAGTTAACGTTGAGGTCTTTAGACTAGTCTCTGTTGATATTTGAGCCTTCTCTGGCCACTGTTTGCAAGTGATTGTTGTCTCCTGTGGTTTATGCTGTCAGTTAACTGTTTCACTGGGAATGACTTTCCTAACTAGGAGAGAGTCTACTTGAGTTGCATATTGGCCACTTTTGTATGCAATCTTATGACTGACTGTCCTGCACATGGATGACCCCAAATAAATTAAGATCAACTCATCAATGTGTGTGTAGTATTAAATTAAGTGTTCTAAATAAAGCTGTTACAAGGCATTCTATACTGGAGTAAAAGGGCACCCATGACTTTTCTTTTCAAATGATGAGATGTTTGATTATTGAACAAAAGTAATTGTGAACTGGACAAAGAGAAGTTAATTGCATCAAGTAAAATGACAAATGACTATCTCTTAAAACAACCACCACAGCTTCAAAATGTGACAATGTTTCAAAATGTTATAACAACTTGTGATAGTTACTGTTAATCAAGCCATATTCTCCTGTCTGCTGAGGAAATCATTTGATATATGGTTGAACTGCCACTATTGAATTAATCCTCCTTAAGAATACACTTATTTCAATGATTATTAATCACCTTACTTAGCTTTTCCAGTAAATTGCCCTTAGCAGAACCAATAGGCCTGCCTGGAAGAAAATATTTGTTTGTGAACCTTTGGTAAACAATAAAACATGTTAGAAGCTTAAAAAATGAAACTGCTGAACTACATGTGTGGATTACCCAACAAAAACCCAGCATCAACAACTTGAAAATAGGTGATGTGAATGTCATTTGGTTGGACATAAACTCTAACTCCACTACTTCTAGCATGAATTTATATGGTTTTACACAACTAATTAATAGCCCCATACATTATAGCAGGACATTAAATTCCCTATTAGACTGGATCGTAGTATCAGACCCTGGCAAATACTCTTCCACAAGTACAATGTCAGAATCCGTCAGTGATTATATCTTAATCTTTATAACAAAGCATCTCACACATCCAGTTAAATAGCATATTTATAAAACAATTCCAAGTTTAAGAAATGTTCATTACTACACTACCATCTGTTAACTGGAACTTTCTAAAAATCCTCCTCTTTGATGATGCTGTAAATAAATTCAGTACAACTTTTCTAAATATCCTAAATAGCCTTACACCTCCTAGAAGGAATAGACTAAAAACAAATAATGCAATTTGGCTATCTAAAAAAGGTAGAATACTAATGCAGGATATAGGGAAAGCATGGAAAGAATAACAACAATATAAAACACTTCAGTAGCTTGAAAACTTTAAAAATGCTTCCCAATTGTACTAAAAAGCAAATAGATGAAGACAAAAAACTATCAGTATAACAATAAACACGACTCTAAAGAAGTTTGGACACCAGCCAAAAATTCAACCCAAATCCTTCCCCTGATAACTGACCACTCAAAACTGCAATACAGTTCAGCTCTTATTTTATAGATAGTATAGCATCTCTAACCAAGGATTCTTCAACATCTAATCTCAACCTTGCCCAATAGCCACATATTACCACATCCACTTTCACCTTCAAGCCTGTGCCCACATTGTGTATAAAACTACTCTTAAACAAACTTAAACCATACTCTTCTTAAGCTGATGACCTTCCAAGCAAGTACCTAAAAATAGCAGCCATTAGCATTGCCTATCCTGTCTCAAGTCTTATAAAAAGGTCAATCCAGGAATCCCATTTTTCTCTTTCTCGCTGGAAAAAGTCACACATTATCCTCCTGTACAAAGGAGGAAATTCAACATACATTAATAACTTTAGACCTTTAGAAACCTTATCTGCCCTGCTAAAATACTGAAGAATGTTTTCAGAAACAATTGCTAGACTATCTCCTGCAGGAAAAACTCCTACCCCTTATATAACGTGGCTTCTGTCCTTCCCATAGTACTAGCATTGCCCTTCTAACCTATATAGATACTGTCAATAAAGCTAGAGATAGTGGCAAACTAGTCTCTTCCTTAGTTCTAGACATGACTAAAGCCTTCAACACAATTTACAGCAAACTACTACTTCAAATATCCTCACTAGGTCTCTCTCATCCCACCCTTATGTGGTTCAAAAGCTACCTGTGCAATAGGTATCAGTCACTAAAATGGCACTTCACACTCTCCTTTACCTCCCAGTCACCACTGGTGTGTCACAAGGCTCTATCCTTGGTCCCCTCCCCTTTAACATTTTCACCAGCACCCTCTATGCATCCACACAAGACTCCACCTTAATATAATATGCAGATGATTTCACTCTCATTTGCACGTCTGACAACATGGTATACCTCCAAAAAACTACTCAGGAAGCTTTAACAGCCACTGAAACATGGCTTCATAACTCACAACTCATGCTCAACTCAAAAAAAGACTCAACTACTACGCCCCCAAATCCCTCTCTCATGAAAAAAAAAAACAAATTTAAAGTTCTTTCCCTTGATAATACAACTACTGAAGTCACTTCTCATAGCAAATTATTAGGGATGTTAGCAGATGATAATTTTACATTCAACCTGCATATACAAAATTGCATAAGAAAAACCCATCAAAAACCAGGGATGCTTTAAAAGGTTCTTATTAATTATTCAAACGTTTTAACGTTCGAATGTCATATAGTGGACAACATATGATCGAACTTTAAAAAGTTCTAAGGTGAAAGGCAATGGCTCCATACGGTGCAGAATGGGAAAATTTCCCTTTTCTGCACAAGTGCGATCTCGGAATTGGTATATTTAAGTAGGGGGTATGGGGGCACAGCCTGCTCAGAGCATTGAGGTAAGTTTTTTTTTTTAATTTTTTATTATATTTTTGATGTTTCAAACTTCGCTCATATGTTGTCGAACATATGAGGTTTGAAGTTTTGGAACTTCGAATATATAATATAGACCCACTTTATAGAGCCAAAAACTTCTTTCTCACTGACACAACTAAAACTATACTTGCCACTTCTTACCTCCTGCCCACTCTTCTTTATGGTGCTCCCATCCTTACTAACCTCCACTCTTCACAAAAATTCAAACTTGAACAATGCTATAAGAAAGTTTTTAAATTTGCAGCACATACCTCCTCAGAACTTGCCTGTACAGTACTGAAAAGCCTAAAATGGTTAGAACTGACTCATCAATTAACATATACACAGTTTCTTAGCAGTATAAAATATTCCAGCATCCATCTGCCTATCCAACACTAAAAAACATTCTAAACAACTATGTTCCCAGCTGGTCACTGTCATCCAGAGACTAAAAACTCCTGTCTGTCTACAAACCTATCAAATCTGCTGAGCATTGCCAAGGTTGCTAAGGCCTGGAACTCCTTACCTGTATCCATCAGGTCAATACCTTCTTTCCCATCTTTCAAAACCACTCTGAAAGACTTTCTAGCTAAAATCTGGCTCTGTTCTTGCTCAAAACCAGTATAAACTATATCCCTAAATGAGAGCAAGCACCTTTTTATTCCTTCTACCTTCTTACTCTCCCTTCTTCACTTACTTCCTTACTCTATCAAATTGTCTTCCTTGACTTTCTCTCTAAATATACCATGTCTGTTTTTTCCCCTTACTTCCTGTTGCAATTCCTGTTTGTATTAGACTAACTTACTTTTAATTTCTCTACAAACTGTCTAAAATTTCTTTAACTATTAAATTATTGTCATATAACTTGTACTGATTCTTGACCACTGTTTTTATATTATGTATAATTTGTTATAATTATTTAAACTGCAGATGTTTTTTGTTTTATTTTTGAAAATTGTAAAATTATTGTTCTTAAAATGTTTTGTAATAATTTGCAGCTTTTCTGCCCCAGCCTCTTCTGATAATGGCTTCTGCCCCAGTTAAATGCTACAACCTGCCAACAGACAAATTATACATTTCCAAATCACTGCAAACATAAATATTATCACTGATGTCGTCCATATGCACGCTAATATATCAGTTTATGTTCATGACTACTTCCTTTCTTCCCTTTTTAGCCATTTTAAATCTAAAATTATGGTTTGCTTTCTAAGCTCACATAAGGCATTGCATCATATATTTTATAGGTTAAAGTACACATTTTCTTTGTTTGTTGCAAAATGTTTATATAGTAAATTAATGTCACAGTTCAGCAGTTTTGAAAATGTGATAACACAAACATTATCATGTGTGGAAATGAAAGAATTTTTAATATTGAAACAAAAAAGCTGTAATTGACAAGTAGCACTCATATCATCCTTTGTCTCATAAAAGAATATACAGAATCTTAAAAATAAATTATTTATGTTTACTATTAACTAAAACATTGTATTAATCTGTCTAAGGTTATCACCAGAGAAATAATCAAGGAAATGTAACTTATCAATTAATTTGAAACAGTCAGTTTGCGATCTATAATGTATCAATTAATTTGAAACAGTCAGTTTGTGATCTATAATGTTGAGCAGTACAGTTGGAATAATCTTAAAACCAAAATGTTGAAGTTTCATCTGTTTATCTAAAATTTCAATTCCAGAGATATTTAGTATACTATTATACTGGTTGCTATCATTGATGCGATAATTATATATATCAGAGGGAGCATACATGGCATTAATATTGTTAGAAAAAGTCACCATTTTAGTATCTGTTGTATTTCTTACTCAGCTCCATGCTCTAGTTTCTTTCGTGATCGCTAAATTGATGCTTGAATCCACTGAGTTTGTGAAAAAATTTTATTGTTCCACTTGTTCTGGCCAGTGGCAGAAAAATTAGTATTTCATACTGACGCTGAAAAAATTGTCTTGAATTCAGCTGTAATGCTGAATTAGAAGTAGCTGACAGCTGAAGATTAAAATAAAGAGAATGCAGCATCAATAGAACCTTGACACAAGTTATGTGTGTCACAAATCAGATTATTATCTATCTTAATGGCTGACTGTCATCTTTTTATAAAGAAAATATATATTTTGGGAATAACTAGTATCTCTAACAAATGTATTGCATTTCCTATTAGTTAAATCTTTTTCTGAAACCGGGATATTATCATTAGTTTCTTTAAACACAGAATCAAATATTTTGCTGTTCAGCTGAGCACAAGCCTATTTCAATTTACCAGTGATCCTGTGTTGTTTTAGTGCATCATGGTCAAGCAATACTTATAACCATATAACACTGCAACAATGTGCTACTACAATCCATCTTAGTAAAACTAATAACCAGAATGGTCCAATTAGTCCAGGATCAGCAGAGCTAAACGACCAGCATGTTCATTTCAATAATAGCGCAATCCACCAAAGTTGTAAAATCTTATTTTTATTGAACAAAAAACAGTCTAGTTTATCACTTTCATCCCTAAACCTCGAGACTTCTTCAGAACATAAAAAAAATACTTCTCCATAGGTTTAAATTTCCTGTACGTTTTACCCACTGGTTCTTTAATTAAGTCTATCAATCACAATTTTAAAGAAATAGTAACCATAAAACTAAATTAGCAACAAAGAAAATCACAGTACTTATTATAATAGACAAACAAATTAAAAAGACGATTTTAAAATCTTATAAAAATAATTCAATAAAGGTGTTTGAAAAAAAGATAAAACATATATATGTAAATTGGAAATGCAGATGAAAAAATATATTGTTCAAAAACTATAAACAAGCTAAAAAGCAAAAACAAAACAAAAAAAATATATGTAAGTGAAGGATTGAACACATGCATGCCCCCCAACAACAATTTTGATTGAGGAGAGAATAATGAATAATAAATGAAGAATTAGATAGACTCCACCCTCAAACAGTTCTGGGCAATGTAGGTTGGACTACGTAAGAGGAAATAGTGACTTGGACACAGCAGAACATGTTAGGAGGAATGGTTTTAGTAACAGAAATGGCTTGGAGGACAACAGCAATTTCAATGTAAGGAGTGACAATTTTTTGGAATTTGGATGGAACTTTGACTTGAAGTCATGGTTGGATCAGGACTTAACAGTACCACAGGATGTAAACCCTAAGCAGAATGACCAGGTTAGCATGAAAACTCTCTTATGTAACTTTGAGAAAAAAACTTAAAAAATTACATACTTTATAGATAGATAACTGCTACCTTAGGGAATGCTTTAACTGGGAACAGATACAAAGGAGACTGAGAGCTATTATGTTCCTGTTTGGGGTAAACAAAAGAACTAAGGAACGTGAACAGTTTGAAATTGACATGATTAACAGACATGGGATCAAATGATATGAAGTTATTAAGTTTAATGTGTCAAGCATCAGGGACATCCAAAGCATAAACGCAAGCAAACTCCACCCCCCAACACAACCCAAATGACACATAGCCCACAAACTCAGTGTGCCACTCAACCACAGTCCATAAGGCATAACAACATACCCAACACTCTAGTCATAGGTGACTCTATAGTCAGGCACACTGATGCTCCACTCACTAGACTGGCACACAGATGCTCCACTCACTAGACTAAACAAGGAGAAAGTTACTGTCAGCTGCCTGTCAGGTGCCAGGATCCGCCACATAATGCATGCACTCAGGTCACTCCACAATAAGTACAAATATGACACTGTCATTGTCCATGTTGGTGTAAATGACCTGAGATGTACCTCCCTGGATTACATGAAAAGAGACATAGAGGAGCTCTCCGATCTTGTATCCCAGGCAGGTATGACCCTAACCCTGAGTACATCCTGCCATTACCCAGAATGATACCGCAGTACAAGGACAAAATTATTGACTTCAACAATTGGCTAAGCTTCTGGTGTCATTCTAAGGGGATCCAGTATTTGTCTGCCTGGGACGACATGATCGACAGTCCACGATGCTTTGCCAGAGATGGCCTGCACCTGTCGCCCTTAGGATTCCGGATACTGGCTAAGACTCTTGCCACCCCTATAGTGCCTTTTTTAGGCAAGGTTCAAATGACAAATTCACCACCATAACAAGTACAAGCAAGCAAAATCTCAGGGTAATGCTACTCAGTGCTAGAAGTCTAAACCTCAAAATGCACTCACTTGAGGCACTCCTTAAAATGGAGAACATTGACATCTGTGCAGTGACAGAGACCTGGTTCAAAGCTCCAGAGAGCACCCCTGCATTACCAGGCTTCAATTCATACCACACCTTTCGGCCACCTAACCCAGAAAGAAGCACTAAAGGTGGAGGCGTGTCCATATTCATTAAGGATATCCACACCTCCAGGCTAGTTGCACAGCATAATGCATCCGAGATTATCCAAGTGCAACTAACTCTGGGCAAGACCGCAATCCAAATTGTAGCTTGCTACAGACCCCCCACCATGCCCCAGGATTCACACTCCTCATTTCTTGATACACTGGAAAGTATTAGGGTACAACCCAACACCCTAATAATGGGCGATTTCAACTACCCCACCATTAACTGGGAAAACTACTCATGTACCAACTCTTTTGCTCAACGTTTTCTAGAATTCATAAATTCCAACGCCTTGGATCAACTTATTCACAGCCCCACCAGGGGCAGCAATATCCTAGACCAGGTCATTACCAACATGGGAAACTGGTGTTCCACACCAGAGGTCAATTCCTCATTGGTCAGATCCGACCACAAGCTTATCAGCCTAGACATCCACATCCCACCCCCAGCCCCAATTAGGGAAACCATCGTAAAAAACTTCTCAAAAGCCAACTTCACATGTCTTAAGACAGAAGTGGCAAACTTCATGACACCCATGCAGACGGACAATAGAGGTATGACTGCCGAATCCTACACAAATGCACTTTATAAGGACTTACACGAGTGCATGGATCATGCTATCCCTAACAGAACCAAGATGTTATCCTCCAAAAAAAGGAAGCCAGTCTGGTGGTCCTCTGCCATAAACAAACTCTAGAACAGAAGAAAGAAACTGTTGCAAAAAAGAGTAAAATCCCATGACTGGAGGAACTCCCTGGTCAACCTCAGTAAGAAGCTGAGATCCCTCATAAAATCTTCCAAAGCTAGTTACAAAAACAAAATTGCCACTGACTCTAAAGACAACCACAAAGCATTCTATAGCTATATCAAGAATCTAAATGGGAACACTCAGATCTGCTCTGTTACAGCATAATGGCACTAAATATACAGAACCGACTGATATTGCCAACATCCTAGCAGATAGGTTCAGTGCTAACTTTACCCCCCTCTCACCCCCTAGAGGGCCCATCTCTATACCAGAAGAATGCAAAGTTCCTATAATCATGGCTGCATAGGTAAAAAACACACTCTCCAAAGCCAAGAACACAGCATCCATGGGACCAGACAATATCCCAGGCTGCGTTCTACACGAACTACAGAATGAACTGGCACCCTACCTAAGCACCATGTTCAATCATAGCCTCACCTCAGGCTTTGTACCCACTGAATGGCACACCGTGACAATTATCCCACTCCACAAAGGGGGAGCCACGACAGACCCCAGGATACCGCCCCACTACATTGGTAATCTCCAAACTCTGGACCCTACTCAGTTTGGATTTGTAAAAGGCAGATCATGTCTCCTAAACCTGATTGACTTCTTTGAAGCATTCACCAAAGCCATAGATGAGGGTAAAATGGTTCACACAGCTTATCTAGATCTCGCCAAGGCGTTTGACACCATCCCCCACTCTGGAATTATAGATAAGCTCACTAAACTAGGTATAAATCCCTATGTCACAAGATGGGTTGCCAACTGGCTCATGGACAGAACCCACACTGTGAAAGCAGCGGATTCCAAATCTGACATCAGACCAGTGACAAGTGGAGTACTACAGGGTTCAGTCCTGGGTCCTCTCCTGTTTGGTATCTACTTCTCTGAAGTGCAGGCCAACACAGAAGGTCTTTGGCTAACAAAGTTTGCAGATGACTGCAAACTAGAAGCCATAATCAAAACTCCTAATGATGTGGACAAACTACAAAAGGGCCTCACTGAGACAGATACCTGGTGTCAAAGCCATGGCCTGAAGCTCAATGCCAAAAAGTGTACTGTCATCCCCTTTGGTAAAAACTCTGTACCCATGAACTACCACATAGCTGGTAGTCTACTTAATGCCAAAAATGTGATAAAAGACCTTGGGACACAGGTGGACAGTAGTCTCTCCTTTGATAATCACATCGCCACAGTGGTCAGGAAATCCTTCTACGTGGCTCATCTCATCACAAAAGGATTCTCATCCAGAAAAAAAGAGGTCATTGTTCCCCTCTACTCATCATTCATTAGACGCATTATAGAGTACAAAGCCCCTTTTGGTATGTACCTCACAAGACATCTACAACAACTGGAAAGACCACAGAAATACCTCACAAAGACGATTACTGACCTCAAACAGATGCCCTATGCAGACCATCTCAAAAAGCTACAGCTTTACTCCATCGCATATCGCCTACTCAGGGGCGATCTCTGCCTAACATACAAAGCTATGTCAAACCCAGAGCTGTTGGACATGCTCCACTTAAAGAAATCCCAATCCCTCCAAGCTACACGCTCTAGGGACCTTAACCTTGTCACCGCAATAAACAGAACATGCTGGAGGGATAGATTCCTGTCCCAGAGACTTCCCATACTCTGGAACAGACTACCTAACTATGTCAAACAGAGCTCTTCATTAGCACTCTTCAAGAAAAATCTTGATGATTGGATGGGAAATGGGAAATTCAACCCGGGGATCACTTCTGTGGCTCTGCTCGACAGGGGCACAGGAAAATAATTTTCTTGGGTGGCGAAAGCCAGGGTACATTTTTTGGCTAGGCTTGTATGGGCCCTAGGGCTGATAGCCTAGTACCTACCTATGAACCTATGAACCTATGAACATATAAATGTTCTTATTGATGAATAATTGTTTCAAATTATTGTATTGCCAAAGATTTACTGCTTGATCATTACAATTACAAATATGATACTATGATTAGGTCTGTGGATGAACATGTGGTGAGTACACAGAGGAGGAAGGAGAATAAATTAATTAGGGATCATAATGACTATGTTCAAGGGAAAATATACCCTATTTTTAACAACTATCAAGGTAGGACAGAAGCAGGTTTAGACATAATAACAGATGAAAGACAGGTACAGCACAAAGGAATGGGGGATGTCCCAACAAATATGAGTGACACAGATATTAACATTTCTAATCCGCCAACCCTTCCCCTTTAGAATTCCCCCCTTTGGACCCCCAGGAGGTCAGGGAGGTTGAGAAATCAGTGTTATTAACACAAAAGATATCCCCCAAAGGTCTTCAGGTAACGAACAACACTGAAGGAAAATTGAATCGGATAGACAAGGAAACTTCAAAGGAAGGGGACAAAACACAACAAGAAAGAAAACGGTGTGGTAAAAGTAACCTTACAATGACAATATTACTTATTCAGAGGATGGGAGAACAATTTATGGAAGAGGTTTTCACATATTTAACTATAGTGAGTTAGATAGTGATCATAATTATTTTACATTGTTCAAAAAGGGTTTCATAATTGTTTCCAGGAGAAATGGAAATGTCTCAGAAACAATATTGGAACTTAAATTATTTGCCAGAAAACTGAACCTTTCCCTTTTACATAGGGATACAGAAGTACACAAGCTAGTCAAGTAGTGAAAAAGAAAAGTGTGGTGAATCCCCCCCCTTAATCAAACAATTCATTTATTTGATAAAGCTTGTGAGAGAAATCTGTTCAGTTTATTTTCATAGAAAAAGAGATTTTATTCAAATCTTACCCAAGAGGAACACACAGTCTTGGGTAAGCTTACATACAATAAAATATTAGAATAATGAAACCTGATAAATGAGGGGGAGTTATGATTGCTAATCAAATTAACTGTGTAAGGGAAATTTTTGAGCTCTTTAAAGATGAAAGTAGATATACTATGGTCTCTAGAAATGAGATTAATATAGAAACATAGAACTATTGATTTATTCCTGGAAGTTGCTCTGTTCCAAGGAGAAACTTTTCATTTTCTATCTAATAAACACCCCTTAATACCAGCTGCATTTGGTATCCCCAAGATTCACAAAAATGTACTCAATCATCCTTATAGGTTGATAGTTGCATGGGAGTCTAAGACATACCCCCTGGCAGTATACATTGATAGGAGACTAAAACCTATTTTAAATATTCACAGTCATAATCATTAGCGGACTGGAGTTCTGCTGTGGTGACCCACTTACAAGGAAAAAGCTGAAAGACAAACAACAACTCTAATGGACTCAGAAATCTTTGAGTAAACTATCTTTGGATGTATGGAATGATGACTATAGTTTTGTAATGATCGGCGTCATTGACCTCTTTTCATGTATTCCACATGATGTGGGGTTAGAATACTTTAAAGAAGCTCTTGTTGGGTATAAATCAATTGATGCCAGAGAAGCAAGACTGTTGGTTGAATTGATGGAGATTGTCCTTAGGAATAATTTCATATATTTCAAAGGAGAATTTTATAAACAAGTTAGTGGGGTGGGACTGGGGGTAGCTTGTGTCCCCATCTTTGCAAATTTGGTTATGCTTATGTGGGAAAAGAGGTTCATTTTCAAACCTCCTTACAATTAATTTTGGTTGTTATACAACAGATATTTAGATGACATATTCATTATCTGGAAAGGAAGTCCTATCGAACTAGATCACTTTATATCATATATTTCCTGATAAAACTATTTTTAAGGTTTACATACAATAGCAATACTTTCCATTACTTAGATGTGAATCACTCAACAGATGGAGGAGACTTGGTCTCAAGTATTTATAGGAAATACACTTTTTTCAGCTCATACATGTATTATAACAGCATTCACTTGTGGTATTGTAAAGAGAACTTTGTCAAGGGTCAATATATTAGGGCATCTAAAATGGTCTCAGATGACAAAAAGTTTATAGAAAAATTGGAAACCATGAGAAGTATGTTTATTCAGACAGGATATTCATTAGACTTACTGTTAGAGCAGGAGAGAGAAGTAGCTAAGAACAGGGGTACCAAATACCCTCCAATAATAGGGAGATAGAAAGGGAGTGAACATGCGATCAAGCTTTCTAGCGACATGACCAGTACAAAGATGTTTCAAAATGCTATGGCTATTAAATTCAATGAAACCAGTGGGGAGGTAAAAAAACATTATTAGGAAGAATGGTCTGTTTTGAATGCACAAGTATTTGATACAGTGGGATAGACTCCACTATTTATTTACAAGGTGAAAAATAATATTAAGGACATCTTGCAGAAAGACATAGAAAATGGAGTCCTAGGAACTACCAAATGCAGATAGTGTAGAGTATGTCCCTATATTAATAAAAATATTACCTTTTCTTTAGACAGTTATTGTGAGACACAGATTACCTTTCAGAAAGGGAATTGTGATTCCAAGGGGTTAGTGTATTTAGCTACATGCGGTCAATGTCAGGCTTACTATGTGGGAAAGACAGAAAGATGATTAGCTAAAAGGATTAATGAACATTTGTACAATCTGAAAGCATGCAATGAGAAATACACACTGAACACTTCCAAGTTTGTGCTGGGTTCACCAAGTTCAAATTTGGTATATTAGAGTTTGTCCAACCAAATGTGTGAGAGAGAGAGACACTGAGAAAACAAACTGGAGTACAGAGAATTATTTTGGCAAACAAAATTAGATACAACAGTTAGACCAGGGTTGAGTAACCATGTCTTGATAAAACCAGTTCTCAAGATCATCATCTTCTTATGGCTGTTCCTGTTAGGGGTCACCACAGTGGATCATCTGTTTCCATTTCTTCCTGTTCTCTGCATCATGCTTTGTCACACAAACCACCTGCATGTCCTCTCTCCCCACATCCATAAACCTTATCTTAGGCCTTCCTCTTTTCCTGTTACCTGGTAGCTTCATCCTTAACATAATTTTCCCAATATACTCAGTATCCCTCCTCAGCACATGTCCAAACCAACGCACTCTTGCCTCTCTGGCTTTGTCTCCAAACCTTCCAACCTGGGCTGATCCTCTAATATACTTATTCCTAATCCTGTCCACCCTTGTCACACCCAGTGCAAATCTTAACATCTATAACTCTGCCACATCCAGCTCTAACTTCTGCTTTTTTGTCAATGCAACTGTCTCCAACCCATATAACATAGCTGGTCTCACTACCCTCTTGTAGACCTTCCCTTTCACTCTTACTGGTACTCGTCTGTCACAAATCACTCCTGCCACTCTTCTCCACCCACTCCATCCTGCCTGTACTCTCTTCTTCACCTCTCTTCCACACTCACCATTACTCTGAACTATTGATCCCAAGTATTTAAACTCATCCACCTTCACCACCTCTACTCCTTGCATCCTCACCATTCCTCTATCCTTCCTCTCATTTACACATATATATTCTGTCTTAGTCCTGCTGACCTGTCATTTCTCTTCTCTCTAGAGCATATCTCCATCTCTCCAGGGTCTCCTCCACCTGTTCCCTACTCTCACTACAGATCACAATGTCATCTGCAAACATCATAGTCCACGGGGACTCCTGTCTGATCTCGTCTGTCCACCTGTCCATCACCATTGCAAATAAGAAAGGGCTCAGAGCTGATCTCAGCAAAATTGTAACTTAAGGCAATATGAAATACATATATACACCAATATTCATTGATTTAAGCACTGAAACATATTTTAATACCAACTTTTAATAATACGTTTTAACTTTTTAACAATTTTGCTACACTCGTAATATATATATATATATATATATATATATATATATATATATATATATATATATATTTAGCTTGTTTATTGTTTTTTAACAACATGTTTTTTTCATTTACATTTCCCAATTTACAGATATATGTTTTTATCTTATAAGATTTTAAAATCGTGTTTCAATTTTTTGGACTATTATAATACTTGTTCTGACTTGCTTTGTAGGTAATTTAGTTTTACACTTACTATTTCTTTAAAATTGTGATTGACAGACTTTATTAATCAACCAATGGGTAAAAAGTACAGGAAATTTAAACTTATGGACAAGTAGGTTTTTTATGTTCTGGGGAAGTCTCAAGGATGAAAGCGCTAAACTAGACTGTTTTTTGTTCAATAAAAGTAGGCTCTGACAACTTTGGCAGATTGAGCTATTATTTAAATGAATATGCTGATTGTTTAGCTCTGCTGATCCTAGACTACGCAGGCCATTTTAGTTATTAGTTTTGTATTGGGTTGCACACTCACTTCAGGTTCTCATGTTGTAAAACATGGTTGTCACTTGGATCAACTTCACTGAATGGTGAGGATGTGGCTTTAAAGGAATGCAGGCCCCTAAAGGTGATATCTAGGTTTGTATATTTTTAAGTGACCAGCTACTGAAATATATTTTGGTCTCTAAAGACATTAGTTTATCCAGCTCAGTGCAAAGTGCAATGTCCATTTTGTTTACTTGTTAGATTTTGCAAAGCTGCTGGGGGCAGTGAATCAAACAAACCTTTATATTGTCCACTGGCTTGCTATTTGAAGTTAACTAAAAATCTTCTGCAACACAATCATTCTACTCATGCTGTTGAAAAGAAATTTATCCATGCTTCTTTGCAAGTCTTCTATTGAATGCACTATTTGGATCATGGAGTATTTATATTCTTAATCTGTTGGACAATGGACATTGTAGGCCAAAAATAAACGGCCCCATTAAACTGATAAATCCCCCCTTAATATGCTTACAGCTGAGGTATCAGGGAAATAAAATTACACAAAAATTAACAAAATAAATAAATTAGCTAATTAGTAAAAAAAATAAAAAGGCTAAAATTAATGAGCATGGGAATAAAATAATTACTAAGACATACAACTAAGAAACACTCTCCAACTAAAATCAATATTCAACTCAAGTGGAATTAAAGTATTAAATATTAAAATTAATGTATATTTTATATATCGTAATCATTGTTTCAAAGGTTAGTTATGCCTTTAATGTACATTTACTTGTTCCAAACTAGTTGCTTTAAGGTTATCAGGTCAATGATTGTTGCGATTTTAAAAGAAGTTAACCAGAGGACTAGTTATTTTTCTTCTTTTTTTCCTAACAGACTCCTGCAGTCTTAGGCTAAATTTCCTTTTCTGACTTTTATAATATACTTCATCAACAGGAAAGTGCATACATGATGTCACCCAGTATCTCCAGGAATCTGAAGCAAAGTGAATAACAGGTTGTGGAAGGCCCTTACTGAGTAGATAACTGAAGGGCTTGCTCTCTGTGTAAAGATCATTTGTAAACTGGGGAATCAAAATTCAGCATTTGAAAAAAAAAACAGAAAAACTAGTGATTTTAAAACTTCATTGATGAGCTCAGTCACAAAAAATTCCAAATATCATGAACCCCAGGTAGTGTTCCAAAGCAACACACATTTATTCATTACAGACAAGTGATCCTCAGTAACAAAAAATCAGAAATATAGTCCGTTCGGCCTTTTTAGAGAACATCACTGGTGGCTAGTGGCTGTTCTCATATTTTCACATAAAAAAATGATTGTATGATAAACATAGGACTGTAGAAGAATTGCAATATGATTTTGCTCACCCTTCTTTTATTCTAGCTGAGACTGGCATTACTTGCTGACATCTACTCAAGGGCAAAAGTTTCAAGTGTTAGCTTCTGCATATTATAGCTTCACTTCAACAAATTAAGATATATGTAAACAGTGATAACATGAGCATTTCCATTTCCACTTTTAAAAGTATATATTCTTTGCTAAGGGAAATGTGCATATCATTGTTTTAATTTGTTTTATTTCATTTACTTATTTATTTTGGGCTTCTACACACTGTGGTTAGAGGACTGCAACAGAAAATGTGTGTTAAATATAAAAAACTCAAACTGATTAAATATTGATACGCTTGTTGGGCTCTTTGGTTTTGTGTTTTTATGTTTGACATATGTTTGGACATAAATGCAAATGTCACTGTAGGAATTCAAAGCCCCTGCGCTCTTGTACTAAAGTCATCAAAATGCAAGGTGTGATGATGCAGGTCACGACAGGCAGGCAAGCAATGCAAACAATAATGGGATTTTATGAGGAACATAATTTTTAATCTCCTATAAACATTTTGGCACTTCTTCCTGTTCCAGTTGTAGATCAACTATCCTACAATGGCAGCACCAAGCCCAGGTAAGAGATTCCTTTTTCTTTGCACATGATCTTTTAATATTATATGGATATTAATGCCATTGCACCTGTATAGGGCAGCTAGTGCAAGACCCTACACAGCATTACAGTAAATTACTGTGCAGGAATTGCAAAATGTATTGATGATTCCACCACACACTGTTAAATATTTGAGTTGTCTACTCTGTTGCTAAGCATTACTAAAATTGTTTTCTGCATTAAAAGTATTCCCATAATTCTGATTATAAACACACATATAAACATGCATACATATATATATATATATATATATATATATATATATATATATATATATATATATATACATATAGATGATAGGTAGATACGTAGAGAAATAGATGCAAGTGTGTGTGTGTGTGTGTGTGTGTGTGTGTGTGTGTGTGTGTGTGTGTGTGTGTGTGTAGTGTGTGTGTTTGCAACATAAAGAGTATAAACAAATAACACTGATATTATTTCAATGGAAAACTGAAAACACTGCAGTTAACATTTTTTCTGGCCTGCAGCTTTATGAAAGAGGTTATTAATCTCTACAAGCTTGATTAAATAAGAGAGGATTTAGAGTTTTCCCCAGAACATTATGAAATGCAAATGTTTGTAGGAACACAAAATCCAAACAATTATGAGCAGACCCAGGGAAATGATCCTCTGGGAAAATTAATAGACAATGAAACACTTCAGTAGCTCTTACCAAGTCATGAAGGTATCAGGCAATGCATATATATTAGCCAGTAAGTAGCTTTGTTTTGCCTTCTTTGCTCTCTCTCTCTCTCTCTCTCTCTCTTTCTTTTTTGCTTCCATGTTATGTCTAAAAAAGCTACAGATTCAAAGCATGTTGATGCAATGAAGAAAAAATCAGGAAATAGGTGTGCACATTCTCCTGGATGATACAGCTACATGGCTACAGTGGAAAAGAAAGGTCCAAGAGACCACAAAAAAGACAGGCTGCTTTTTCACAAGCAGTATATCACTGCCATTATTCTATGCAGTGCTGCAACATGTGGCAATGGCATGGCTGCAGCTTTTTAAAGATGGGAATTGCACACTATTTTCCACTATGTAACCCCCCCCAAGAGTAGTTCCCCACCTTAGACAGTGCATGCTTCTGGATAGTATACTTTATTTTTCAGTAAAAAAAAAAAAAAGAAAAACTATTCAAGATGACAAGCTTCAGCAGCAGAAAATCTATTTAACTTGCATGGTAAAATGCTGAATTTTAACATAAATTCTAATACATCTTACTGCATAAATAAATTACTTAAAGGAGTTCCCTTAGTGGAGACTGCATTAGATGATACAGCTTGTGCAATCTGTCCTTTCTTCATGAGGTTATTGCTTGTACTTTTCAGACAGAAAAAAATTACCAATTAGTAGAACTATACATTCTGCAAATGCAGTCCATTAAATGTAAGCCATTTGCATAGGGCATCTGCCTAATTCCTTTATTACTGCATGCCAGTTCTTATTTTTTTCAACAGCTGATAAATTATGTTAGTTCTTACACTCAGTTTAAATTTGTGTTTTCCAGGAACAGATGATATGCTTTGCTCCATTGTTAAATACGCTTAGAAATTTGGATTCAAAAAGAACAAATCCCTATTGGCTGTCCGATATTCCAAGGTGATATTTAATGTACAGGGACGGCCTGGTAAAAAACAGTAGTGCTTCCTTAAATTGAGAAATCTATATGCCTTGAACTATTTTGATGACTTGGTTTAACATATACTATATCCATGGTCTTCCTTTGACTCTGTAATTAGCAGTGCCTGCATGCTTGTATCTCACTGCATTTCTATTGATTTTGCATTTCCTGCCGTATTGTTATTTTTCTACCTACTATGTCACATATGCTGCCGTTGAGGGTCGACTATAAGCATCTAAGTGCCAGCCACTTGCAAACCACTGTATTTGCATGTCTTATGGCTCGCTCAAAGTGCCACTCATGGCAGAGAGTGGTATTGTCACATATCACCTGAACATGGAACCTGAGCATGAGCAAGGCAAATGCGAGAGCCATAAGGTAACATGGAAGTGGGTGAGACTACAGGTTAGGGTTTTATGTGTGACTGAGAGAGAGCTTTAGGTAGAGGGAATGGGGGTGAGTTTTAGGCTTAGGGAACAGGAGGAGAGTTTACAGTTAAAGAACAATCAGGAACTTTAGGTTTAGATAGTGGAAGGGAAGTTTAGGATTAGGGAGCAGAAGTGGAGTTTCTGGTTTAGAGAACATTAAGGACTTTAAGGTTCGAAAGATCGAGGGTAGTGTTTGGGTTATGGTTAGGATCTGGGTGTGATTTTTATGGTTAGATTAAGGAATCTGATTAGCTATGTAGTTCAGTAGGGGTGAGTGGTGGGAGAGTGGTGGGAGAGCTAGATACTTCAGACTAGTGGGAGTTAAAGGCACTTGCCATTTGGAGCAACTGACAATAAGCAAGTATGTCATGAGCTTCTAGGAAGCAAGAACTTGCTGTAGACCCCTCTTCTGATAGTATGCTTTGATTGATAACTGGATTTACATTTCTGCTAACTGTGTATGTATAATTAATCTCTACGTATGGATATAAAATGTAAACTATTTACTCTGTCCTTGTGGGTGTGTATGTGATTTGGTCTATCTTGTGGCATAAAAGTTTCCCATCAGGATTAACCACTCCATGCAGCCACCAAATGAAGTCAATTAGCCAATAAATAAATTCCACTGTGAACTCAACACTTCTAAGTGTGAAAAATCAGTCTATGTATTACTGCCTACCTTAATTGTCAGCTAATGCATTTTTTCACTTTTAGTGAAAAAGAAAGGGAAACAGAAAAAAAAGTAACACTCTATTGGGCGTAACTTTTATTAAACACGATTTCCTGGAACATCCCTGATTTTAGCTCAAAATTTTTTTACTCATTTATTTACCATTGTCACCTGGGTTGATAGACAGGTCCAGAGAACCTTCTCGGCTACAACCATGGCCCAAAATGCAATGTACAAAAGTAAGAAAGCCTTTTAATGTTAACATTGTAGACATTGTTTAACAACAGCAAGTAGAGTATCAGAAAGTCTTATAACATTAATATAGTAGATGGCATTGACCAGTATTGCTCTGTCCCCAAACTTTAGGATTTTTTTGACAAACAGTAGTGCATTACAGCCAACTGTTCTGTCTTGCTTAAACAAACAGCTCCTATCATTGCCGGTCTAACAGTCTGCATATGGGTAGCCAGTGGTACAAGAACATAATATTTGCCAGTGATACCAGGTACCTGCTGCAGTAATACCTACCTACACTAGGGCAGACTGAGGTCCAGATCACAGACTTACCTTCCATAGTGGGACAAGGGTGAATCCAGTTGTGTGCCACCAGACTCTAGTAATGCAGAGGAGGGCGATGCTTGTTAGAGATCTTGTTGTAAAAGTAGGATGGCATATATGCATACTTGTGCACCCTTCATATGTGTTTAATTTTAATCTAACTTCATCTATTCCTTTCTTAATTGTGTAAGTGAAATGGGCAGGCATTCATTGACTTTTGGTTCAAAGAATCAACTAGGCAGTGTTAGTTCACAACCATGTAAAAAAAATGCCTTTACTTGTAAATAAGAAAACTTAGAGCTTTCTTCCCTCATACAAAACACATACCATGACACCATATCCTTAAACAGAACTAAACAATTAATCAATTACACCAGTTAATAATGCCTATTTATTTAAAAAAAAACACTTGTTAAAATGTTCAGTAAGAAACCAAATACATTAAATTTAATGACTACTAGCATTAATTTACTAATTACATAATCCAATATGTAATACTTAGAGCTGGCCATTTACAATTAGAATTTTCATAATTATGACTCTTAGCTCTAAACAACAAACTAAAATAAAAATGAAGAAATTAAAAATATAAAGAGAATTAATTGAAAAGGAACCTATTGACAGAAATTTCACCAAGAAATGAAAATGTAAAGTGACAAGAACATGGCTAACAAAACTGAAGGAAAAAAAGCCAAACGTGTTTGTGTGTGTGTGTGTGTGTGTGTGTGTGTGTGTGTGTGTGTGTGTGTGTGTGTGTGTGTGTGAGTGTGCGTGTGTGTGTGTATGTGTATGTGTGTGTATAGATAGAGAAACAGCAGATCAATATCTCAAAAATCTTGGAAAAAATTGGATGAGAGAAAAACCTTGATGTTCAAGAACTCTATCAAAGATAAAAATTAAAAAAGAAAGAAAGAAAAACTGTCACAGATGAGTAATGCCCTAATCATTTTCAGGTGACCTGAATTCAGCTATCTGCTTGATGTGGAAGGCATTACCCAGGGACAAGATGAGGTGGAGTCTGTTCACCTTAACCTGAGTGGGAGGGTCTATATCATATAATCGAAAACAGTATTAGTCGAACAATTATTAGTCAAACACTAATAAGCAAAAAGTCTAAATGTCAAATGAAGATTTCAGGGGAAATGTTTCACTGGTAAAATAACCGGTCAGCTGTTAGCAGGGATTTGCTTTTTTCCACACTGTAGTACGATGTCAGAGTTGGTAGATTTAGTTAGGGGGGTGTGGGGGGCCACCACTAGAATGGGTTTTATTTGGTGATGTTTTTGTGTACTTCACTGAGTTGGCCAACTGGCTTTTAACTCAAGGAAAGTTTTCTCTGAAACATTCATTGGACATTTAGAGTTTTCACTTATTAGTGCTCGACTACTAAATGTTCGACTAATAGTGTTTTTGATTATATGATATAGACCCAAGTGGGAAGGCTGTGGACTTCAGTGAGTAAACTCCATGTACAATTCCTGGTGATGTCCAGAGATTACTGCAGGTGCTTTGGTTTTAAGAGGGTAGGGACACTGAGGGGTTGACTTCTCACAGAAGCAGGAGACATGACCTTCGCATCTACCCATTACATACTATGCCTTCAGTCATAATAAGCATGTCTAGCAGAAATGGATAGGACCTTAAATAGAAAACCTCCATTCACCATGATGAATGTCAGCTCACTGCTCAGTCCTTTGCCATAAGAAGGAATCAGAGGCCACAGGGCTCTCCTCGCTGAGGAACGAATAAGTTGATTCAGTGTACAGGACTGAAGCTCAGTGATCAAATGGGAACAGAAAGAAAAAAAGAATCAACTTGTTAAATAGGCATTAAAGTGGATAAGACGAAGCAAAAAATGTGTTGAATTTCATAATTATTCAAATTGCTCTACTTAATTTTTATCATTTTCAGGGGAGTTGACTGAGTAAAAATGATATCTTTGGACATTATGTTCAATGCATAATAGTGTTTTAAATTCTAGTATTTGTAGGAAGCTCACTTTGTCTAAAGCCTATTTACAAGCAGGTAGTATGTACATTTACTATATTAAAAAATGTTAGAAGGGGAAAATAATACATCTGTCTAGATTAACTGCTTCTGAGAGGATTTCTTGAAGATGAATTGGTGAAATTAAAAGCATTGTTTTTACAGAAAAAGTTATAAGAATCCCTTTGTTAAACAGATTTTTAAGGCAGCAAAAGAAGCCATTAGATTGTGCGGAAAAGCTGCAGTGCCCACAATGGCAGACCCCACCAAAGCAGTAAAGAAAGGTTTGGTCTAGCACTTTCAGTGGTCTATAATGTTAACCCTTCCCCCATGTATCAGGCTTATCCTGCACTGCTGTGGTGTTGGTGCTTGGTTTGATCATACGTTGATAGTTTTACAGGTTTTGCTGCATATTGTATGCCCTATTTACCTTTGAGAAGCTTGACTGCTCTTACTCCTTGTTGGCATTTTCCATTGCACATGTAATGTTTGATAAATATTTTTAAATATTTATTTATTTGTTTATTTGTATTTGTTAACCAGGATAATCTGACTAAGCTAGTAGTAACTTTTCAGCAGAGTATGGGGGAAGTGCTAAATAGTATAGCAATAACCCACGCCTGGGTGTGGGTAATGCTAAATTTACCCACGGTTGGTGTGGTTTGGTCCCGAGGCGTGCCGAGGACCAAACAAAGTCAACTGTGGGTAAATTTAGCATTACCCACACCCAGAAGTGGGTTATTGCTATTATACCATGACATTATTTAAGAAAAGAAACTGTTACTTTTCTTAAATAATGGCATAGTATAATGCCTGTTTACTGCCCTTCCGCAGATGTCTGGCATCCGCGGCAGTTCTGATGTACTGCGTGCCTGCGCGAGTTAACATAGCGAGACGGACCTAAAATAAACAGCGGACATCTCCGTTGCTTATTTTAAAACTGTCTCACTATGTTAAACTCATTTAACATAGCGAGACACTAAAAAAGCAAGGGAGATCTTGCTTTCTCCGTTGCTTTTTTTTTAAAACACTGTCTCGCTATGTTAAATGGGTTTAACATAGCGAGACAGCTTTAAAATAAGCAACGGAGATCTCCGTTGCTTATTTTAAAGCTGTCTCGCTATGTTAAACCCATTTAACATAGCGAGACAGTGTTTTAAAAAAACGAGTTATACTAATGGAAAAAAGTCCGGGCGACCGGACCTTTTTCCATTAGTATAACTCGATTTACAACGGGCACGCTGGCCAATCAGCGTGCACGTTTTGGGGGGGGTCATGGTATAATAACAAATAATCATAGTAGGATAATAGGGTTTATGAAATTTTTACAGTCATTCAGGTAATGAACATACGTGCAAATTATTTGAGTAAACCAACTATGTTAACTACAGTGCTAAAGTATCAGTATTTTATTGATGGTCAGTAATTATAAAAGATTAGTTTATGAACTGTGCGTGTATTAGTAGGAGAGGCAGAACTGGGGAAATAGTTAGGCTAAGTTGTATGTTGAGGCATGAGAGGAAAAAAAGAGTAGTTAAGGAGTTAATGCTTAGATGAGAGTAGCATTGATTTGTCTTAAAAAAGTGGAGTTTAAAGACTGGAATAGATGATGAGGTATAGTAGACAACAGAGAGAACTGGGATAAATCGAAGACTAGGTGAAGTACATGAGTGTATAGTTTATGTCGTGGCATGAATAAAATGCTGATAGGTTTTGAGAATTCTGACCAGCGTGATTAGTTTAACCATTATCAATGATATGACAGTTGCTAGGTTTACTTTTAGTTGGATTTCTGGGAGGAAGGTGTCTACTAATAAAATTATGAAGTGCAAGACATTGTGCTGCTTTGCTTAAGACTCTGAACAGTTGTAACTTGTCTCTCAAATTTTTTTTTATTTTTCAAATACATTTGATTGAATTCCATAGTATTTATACATAGTATCTTAAATAACTATGTACACTATTTACATTAGCCTGACACTATAACAGATCTTAATGTATAGAGTTACTTTATAAGTATGTCCAATCCATTATCAGAGTGTCTGATCAATTATTGTATAGTGTCACTCAAATATAATACTTTTCCCAAAGGGTTGTTGATAAATGGCTTTGGATAAATTCTTAGTTCTTTAATTTTAATTTCCAATAATGTTGTGGTCTTCAGTAAGCTGTAGAAGTCTTCCAAAGTTGGTATTGTGTTTGTATTCCATCTTCTTGTTATACACTTCCTTGAAATTGCATGTATAGTCCATACTAGATACATGTTTGACATATTCAAATGAGGACCTTCGTTCACATTTAATAATACAAGAGCTTTAGTTAAATAAAATGATTCATTAAATAAAGCTTGTATAAAGTTATTAATACCATTCCAAAATGACTTAATTTTAACACAATCAAAGAAAATGTGGCTCCAATCTGCATTGTGTACTGGCTCACATCTCCAACATATTCCTTTTATGGAAGAACAAATTTTACTGATTCTATCTGGGTTAAGAATGCTCTGTGCAAGCATTTCCAATTAAAAACTTTCCAGTATTGTGTAAAGGATGTATATTTTATCGATAATAAGATATTTGTTTTAATATCTTCAGTTAACTTGAGTGTCCTTTTGTTATATATTTCCAATATGAGGTTTTGAGTGTTGTTTTATAGTTTATCAATATTTTGTAAAATTTTGGAATACTGTTTCCCCATGTCAGAGTCATTATATATGATTTTATGTTTGTATTTCATAAATTTAGGTATTTCTTTAAATGAAAAATCGTTAATTATTCTACTTAAATCTTGTGAATATGACAGAATACTCTGTAAAGTTAGCCAGTCCTGTTGTGGAATTGTGTATGTTGTTTTTATTACTTGTACATCTAAAACATTTAGTTATTTGATACATTGGAGCCAACAAACAAATCCTTTCTGTTCCCAGGAATTAATACATTTTCTTTATATTTTATGTGGAAAGTTCTTTGGGACTATAAATGGTGTTAAAAGATCAAACCAGATTTTTAAATCTATATTTGCATTAATAATTTTCCTAAATGAGTCAATGTAATAATTAATCATATGAGATGTAGTGGGTTTAGTTATGTTATATTGCATACTAATATATAATATGTGCCATGGCAAATTGTTTCTATTTGTTATTTGAAATTCTTTTTGTAAATCAAATTAATTTATTGATATTACAGTTAGTAATTCTTTCCAATTTGCATAGTAATTTGGACTTATCCATTCTGAGATTTTTTTAGATATTGATGCTTTTATACATGTTTCTATATCAGGAAAGTTTAATCCTCCCTGTTTCCATGGTCTGATATAATGTATTAAAGCTATTCTGTTTCTTTTGGGAAATCATAAAAATGTTATAAGGCATGAATTTATATTCCTTTCTGGTAGCAGTTGTATTGCCAAGGCTATATATATAGGATCTTGGGCCGTAAAACCATTTTTATTAACTGTAGTCTATCTTAAAATGTTAATATTATTTTGTTCCATTTTTCCACAGAGATTTTAATTGCATTGATGATATTATTGTAGTTTTTGAGACTAATTCATTATTATCCTTGCATAACTCCTGGATATTTTAAGGTAGATTCTTGTTTCCCTATGATGTGATCCCCTTAGTCTGCAGTTCTTTTTTTATTTAGAAATAAAAATTTTGATTTTGATTTATTGAAATGGAGTCCTGAAGTCATGTGAAATTTGTCAATTAATATATCTAATGCTTCTAATGTCTCTTTTGTATTAGATAATGTTAGTAATATGTCATCAGCAAATAGCATTATTTTAGAATTGTAATTTTCATAAACATCTATTCCTTTGATTTTTATATTGTTACGAATTGAATCTGCCAATATTTTAATAGCCAGAGCAAAGAAAATCGGTGACATGGGACATCCTTGTTTAGTGCCTTTTGTTATATGTATAGATTTAGAGGCAAAAGGACCTAACTTGACATATTCTAAATTATTTGTATATATATGTGTATATATATATATATATATATATATATATATATATATATATATATATATATATATATATATTCTTTAGGAGATGAACAAAAGATCCAAGAAATTCAAATAGCATTAGGTTTTTGAATAAATAGTCCTAATTTAGGGAATCAAAGGCTTTCTCTATGCTTTCTCGATATCTAAGCCAATTATGAGTGTTTCTTTATTTTCTTTATTAACATAATCTATAAGACAAATTATCCCTTTAATATTGTCATGTGTTTGTCTATGATATATAAATCCAGCCTGATCATTATGTATTGTTTTGGATAGTGGTATTTTCATTCTGTTAGTTAATACTGTCATAAATATCTTATAGTCATTATTTAATAATGATATAGGTCTATATGAGGTACAGAGGTTTGGAGAGTAACATTTGTAACTTGTGAATGTTAGGATGTGTGTGCAATTTGTAACCATTTTATCTGGTTAAGTGCAATACAGTAGTATGCTGAATCTGATAGGTTTGCAGTAAATCTTGATATCATTTTAGCATCTCTCAAGTTTGTGTAACTGAGGTTTTTGCAGATATGTTAGGGTGGGAGCACCACAATGGACAGTTGGAAGGAGGCATGTTTGTGCTGTTTATACCTGTGCTTGAAGTGTCAAGTATGAATTTGCTTTATGATTTGTGTCTAGATTTGAGGTAAGTGTAGATGCTATGATAGTAGAACTTTAGTTTATTGTTTATGATGATACCTTTTGATGATATGATAAACTAGTTTTCTTGGGTTTATACTCTATAGCATAAGCCCAAATTTGACTGAACAGTAGTAGTGTTATGGATTTTTTTTTTAAGGTAGGGTATAGGGTTAGGCTTAGCACTATCTTAGTAATGGATGCTAACCCTGACCCTGCCAATTACTCTAACCCTAACCCTACAACTTACCTTAAAAATATCCCTTCCATAACCCTGCCACTACACAAGACAGCCTCAGACATACATACATTCACCAAACAATGCTCACTGCACTAAATGCATCCCCTTACTTAACCCTTACTCTAACCCCAATCGGCACACTCTTACTGGAGGAACAGTTCCTAGCACATCAGGTAGTAAAGACTGAGCCAGATGAGGAGTCAGTGGAAGACCCAGCAGGAGATGATGATGCTAGACAGAGGTGAACACAGTGTATCATGGCATTAACAAAGGGACAGCAGCTTGTACACAGCTTCAGCCCATAACACAGCATGGCTACTTTGTAAGGAATGACCTGCACCTCTCTCCTCATGGCTTCTGTATATTGGCCAGGGCATTTTTCTCCCCTACAGAGCCTTTTTTATGCAAGATCAGTCTACTCAAATTACTGACAAACCCATTCAAAATCAAAGCTATAAAAAGGTAGCAATGCTCAATGCTAGAAGCCTAAACAGAAAGTTGCACTACTTACAGGCATTCCTAAGTCCTGAAAATACAGTTGTCTATGTTGTTGCTGAAGCATGGTGTCAGAGCATTGATAGCATCTCCACAGTAAAGACATTCAGTGCCAACCACTCTTTCAGACCCACGTGGAAATGATGTTGTTACTGGGTGGTATTTGTCTGTATTCCTAAGACTCTAATGCTCAGACTCGTAAGCCAGGGCAATGACCTTAATTTCCTCCATATCCTTTTCATGAGAAACAGAAGTCTGTACCATAATATAGACAACTAATATACCCTCTCCATGCCAGCTGCTCCCCACGAGGTATGGTTGACATAATGGTTAAGGTGCTTTCATTACAAGTACAAGGTACAGGGTTTGACTCTCACATCTGAAGGAAATTGGCTGAGCTTAAAATGGCCTGCAAAGGCAGCTATTCTAGTGCTTGCTTACCTATGAATTAAACAAACTGATGTCCCTCCATATCTAGCCCAACATTATTCTTTTGGGAGACTTCAACTATCCTTCCATTAACTGAGAAACCTACATCATCTCAAATATATACTGACAAAGACTCCTGGACTGCATTAATACCAGATCCATAGATCAACTGGTTCAAACCCCAACTAGGGGTTCTAAAATGTTGGACCTGGTTCTCAACAATATAATCACCCTATATTCAATACCTAAAGCAAACCTACTCCAGATAACTGAAGACCTGACAAAATTTAAACCCCTTCCTGTCCTCAATGACCCCCATCTCTCATCTGCCACATCTCAAAGCATGCTTCAGGGTATCTGTTCCCATATGACATAAATATGGTGTCAAATTCAGGAATAAACCCCTGTGGTGGAACCCTAGTATAAACAAACTGCACAACAAGAGAAGGAAATTTATAGTCTGTAAAAGCATACTTAATACGCCATCATCTAGAGATGCACTCAGAAAGGTCAACAAACAACTCAAAAAATCCTCCAAAAATAAGTATGAATTGAGAATTGCCACCTCAGCTAATGACAACTTCAAAGCCTTCTTCAACTATAGCAGAAACCTTTGTGGTAATGCCCAGCAATGTTCAGAGTTAGTAAACAACACCTAGGCTTCCACTGAGGATATAGCCAACATATTAGTGGACAAATTCACCTCTAACTTTACCCCCTATCTCATTATAACCTTCCCTAACTTATTAGTATACCCTTATCCCCACCCCCTCCCATGATCATCCTTGGACCATGTCCTGAATGCTCTTTCCAAGGCCACCAATCAATAGCTCCATGTGTCCTGATAATTTATCTGCACCAGACAGTGTCAGGTAGACTTGCTACTGAGAGTCTATATTACATAGCCAAATGCTTAAATGTTCGAATTGCTAAAGATCGACCTTTAGCGATCGAACATTTAAATGTTCGAATATGAATAAAAATTAAAAATAAAAAACAAAAGGAAAAAAAAAACTAAAGGGTGTAAGCAAGGGGCAAGCCCCCCCTGCACCCCCACACCCCCCGCTACTTAAATATACCAACTCCAAGATCGCGCTACAGTGTAGGGAATGGGAAATTTCCAATTTCCGCACTGTAGTGCACTGAAGTGCGATCTCAGAGTTGGTATATTTAAGTAGCGGGGGGTGTAGGGGTACATCCCCCCACATGGGAGGTGCAAGGGGGGTTACCCTCCTGCTTAAACCCTTTCCTTTTTCTTTTTTTTTTTTATTGTTTTCTTACATATTCGAACATTTGAAATTTCGATCGCTAAAGGTCGATCTTTAGCGATTCGAACATTTAAGTGTTCGGATATGTAATATAGACCCGCTACTGTGCCTGTTCAACTTCATCCTGTGCACAGGCAGAATGAAGACATGTGATAGTCATGCCACTTCACATATGGACGATATACTACTTATCTAGGAAACTGTACATCTGTAAGCCTCACCAGTTTTCATCTCCAAAGCAATGGAATGCATCATTATGACACTTATTTACAAGGATGTATGAAGTCTACAAGCCCTAGATGCAAGACAATTTCCATTTGTTAAAGGCAGGGTTTATTTAAGCAAGTCACTGATGCATTAAACTCAGGCAAATTGATTCAAACTGTCTACCTGGACCTGGCCAAGGCCTTTGAAATCATCCTGTCTTCTGGCATTATCGATAATCTAATCAAACTAAATTGAAACCCCTATGCTACCTGCAGGACAGCAAACTGGCTAACCAATAGAAACTAATCAGTGTGGGAGGCATTCTGTCTTTGAAAAGATTAGACAACAATGCTGTCCCCCAGGGATCAGTCCTAGAGCCACTTGTCTTTGGTAGTTACTTGCCTGAAGTCAAGTCTGACATCAAAGCATGTAGCTGACCAAATCTGCAAACTTGGAGCTGTCATTAACTCCCCGTCTGACTTCCAGATTCTTCAGGAGGGTGTCTGTACTATGGTCTAAAACTAAATACCAATGAAACTACAGTTTTATGTCCTTTGACAAAACTGGGCATTCATGTACCTACCTCATAGGTAACTCCCCTTTGAAAGTTGACCCAGTCATTAGAGACCTGGGCACTTTCATTGACAATGAACCATCATTTGATCATGGTGTATCCATTGCTGTTAAGAAATCCTTTTACCTAGTCAGACTAATCATCAGGTGTATTTCTTCCAGATCTTAGGATGTTATGACTCCTCTTTACTCATTAATCAGCAGGACCATAAAAGAGTATAATGACCCCCTTTGGTATGTACTTGCCTAAGCAAATGACCCATCTTGAGAGACCACAACACTTCCTCACTAAGATAATCAAGGATTTGTTTTCCTTGAACTACCCAGGCAAACAAAGTGCATTCGCTGTCTTGCCTATAGAGCCTCAAAGGATCCATCCTATGTGACCTCCTGTACATCCTCAAAACTATTAATACCCTAAATACCCACTCAAGAGATCATAACTTCCACTGACAGATAAATAGGCGCTGTTGGCAAAATAGTTATATATCTCAGAGAATCCCTGTTTTATGGAATAATCTTCCTTTGGACATAAAGCAAAGTAGCTCCCTGACTCTCTGTTTAAGAGTAACCTGGATGAATGGATGGGCAATCATAAATACATGCCGGGTCTGGCCCTTCAAGCCTTCATCAAAAGAGGGTCCAAACTACATATAAATTAGTCATGTTGATGGGAACCTGCAATCTGGGATATTATGGTTAGGCTACCAATTGTCCTCTAGATCAATAGCCTTGTATTTCTTGTATTATGAACCTGTGATCCTATATGCATGACAGTAAAAGTGGTGCATGTAGACCAAAACCCAGACTGTGTTTACATAGGCTGGCCACACTGCATCAGACAGAGGCAGTTAAATTAACAAAATACAATGGGCAGGTCTCAGCTATCATCATTCGTACAGGTGGCAGACGGAGTACATTGTGCAATGTCTTTCACAGTGAAAAGTGTGATTGATGAAGACAAGGAAAAGTAAGACTGTAGTTGTGTGTTGGGGCTGGATGTTGGGGGTGTGGAGATTACTGTAGTAAGCTTTCTAAAGGACAAGCGCCCTGGATGTGTAAGTGTGTGAAGCAGTGCAGGCTATGGTGGAGGTGTGTGCATATGTGTGTGTGTGTGTGTGTGTGTGTGTGTGTGTGTGTGTGTGTGTGTGTGTGTGTGTGTGTGTGTGTGTGTGTGTGTGTCTGGCTGTGATCTACTGGATAGATGCAGGGTATGCATGGTAGAGAGCTGGACATCCTTTGCACGCACCGACCCACGACAGCCACTTTTACCATGAGTTGCAATGTTTGTGGCCCTGGCTTGATGGCGGCATGCTGTGGGACAGTGAATGAATTTTTCTGACAGGTGTGCCATTTCTGTGACTGCCATGACCCCTGGGATGTCCTCTCCTAGCTGTAGTCACCTACACAACAGATGCAGTTTTAGAAGTTCTAGCAATGCATGACTGTGATCTAGGCCATCCTTGGCCAGGATGGCCACAATTTTTGGAGGTAGCAGTAGAATGAGTTTGTCAATGGTGTCTGACACATGGTATGAGATCATTTGAACTCATGGCATATACTAGCATGTGATTCAGTCTATCAAAGCTATCACATTTATGCAACATACACTCCTAGAGGGTAATATGATATGGTCACTCTGCATTAGCTGTACTAACTCTGAAATAGCTGTGGTGGTACTAGCTTGTGCCTCCACAATGACCCTGCACTTCCATTGAGTTATGGCCATTGACACAACTACTTCAGGGGGAGGGCAGTACCTGTGTCTCCAATGGGCACCAGTACTAACTCCACTGTGAGTCCTCTCTTACCCTATGGGGCTTGTGGCATAAATGAATCTCTTGAATTATTGCAGGCATATAGGTTGATTCTGTGTGTGTCAGTTCATCACTGCCACTATCATCATCAGAGCTAGATGAATCTCTGATATCAGGCAGTGGTAGTTCCACAGTAGTGCGGTTTGTTACCCAAAGTATACATCTAGTTAGTCAGATGGGCAATGAGTGCTTACTGCTTCAAGTTCCAGCTTTACATTATGGGGCAGTCTGGATGTTGCACTGCCTTTGACAGACTTGTTTTTTCTGGTCATCTTTCCCATTACTGACACTGGTGTTCTCTGGTTGATCCCTGTCAGGCATATTGATGTGCGTGTGGAAAACATGCATGTCAGCACAGTGGTACTGAGTGCCAATAGCCAGACATTGCCTCACTATATTCCTGATTGCTTGTACATGCTACTGTTTGTATATCCTGTACACATACTGCAAAAAGACCCACATTTCTCACCATGACAGCTGTACAGATAATATAGGCTGCATGCCAAACCTGCACAAAAAAAAATACAAACCATTATAGGTGGGAAGTGACCATTCTAACAGCAATATCCCCTTTCTAGGGTTAAAGTCAATGTTTATGTACTCAGTACATACAATAACACACTCATAAAAATGTGTTGCACCAACAACCACGTCAGTGCTAGCCTTCTATATGCAGTGACTTAGCTAGTATGGGGCAAGGGGGCAGCTACTCCAGGCACAAAGTGCTGGATGGGTATAATCAGATCCAGATATGTCTTTAGTACATAGTACATTACCAACATTTATAAATGAATACTGGTGTTGTGTTTGTGGTCAGAACTGAAGCGTTTATTGCTCCATGTATGGCATAAACTCCAAGAACTGCTTGCTACAAATGAGGCAAGCAGTTTGCTACAGTTTAAAACAGAAGATTTTTTTTTAACTAACTTAAGTGCTTCAGTGTTCATGTGCATAAAGTGTAGCAAGCACTTTGCTGCAGTTTAAAACAACTTCTTTTACAACTAAAGAAGTGCTTTACACATTCTGTGTGTGAGATAAACTGCACTCTTACCTAACAGAAATGGGGTCATTTTCTACATTCTGTCCCAATGGATGAGTCTCATACATACTGCTGCCATTTTCATACCTTAAAGTTCACTGCACACGTAATGAATTATGGGATATCATTTTGTCAGAGTTTTCAAAGGTTTTCTATGTGGTTAGTGTTCTCACATTTTTCAATGTTTTTGCAGGGGGATAAGCCCCCCTCTATACCCCCAATACCCCTGATAATCATATATACATACTCTGAGGTGGTACAACATTGGAGAGAGGACATAAACCCATCCTTAGTATAAAATCAATGTTGCCAGTATTTGTGTTTAGATATTTTTTAGTTTACAGTTTTTCATTGTTGATCTTATGCTGTTTAAGTGATTTTTAGGTATACCTCTCTCTCTGTGTATAAATATATACATATATGTGTGTGTGTGTGTGTGTGTGTGTGTGTGTGTGTGTGTGTGTGTGTGTGTATATATATATATATATATATATATATATATATATATATATATATATATATATATATATATATCCTGATAATCATTGACAAACACAAACAGTGACACTCAATTCAAAATATCAACCACAAAACATCAACAATGTAAAAAATGGCACACTACTATGCATGCACCAAGGTTATGAAAAGTTCCAAAATAAATAAATATATCAAACAAATAAGAAGAACATTAATTTTTACAGAGGTCAGTTTAGGGGCTGCATTCCCACACCCCCTGCTAATTACATACACCAACTCCAGGATCACACAATATCCTGAAAAGAGCATATACCCCAACCCAAGAATTGTGAAGGTTGCAGAGTGATTGGGAAACATATAAACAGGGCAACACACTTGTTAACTATCTGCTTAACTGAGGAAATGTTGTTGACTAAATAAATGACCAAATTTCAAAAAATTCAGTTCTCCCATCTCTCTGTGTATCTTTGCATGTATTATATATATTCCTGCCACAGATTGCACAACTGAGTTACCTCACATTGAGTGGCTATCGGCAATCACTACCAATGGTTACTACAAGAAGGCAATTAGGGCCCAGTATAAAATAGAGGTATAGAATTCTTTGGTCCGAACTGTGACAGGTGCTTTGAGAATTCCATGCACAGGTGAGGAATGCCACCAACATTTCGGTGACCTCAAGTGATGAATCTCCTTGGTTGGTAGGAGGCTAAGGTTAGAGCTGCACCAGTGGAGATGTACTGTAAGCAACTTGTCTGACCTACACATGCATCCTGACAGTATGTGGTATCCACAGATATCATGCAGTCCTGTTACCTCTACTTACCCTTGACGCAATTACAAAGAATGCACAGCTGTACATATGAAGGGGTGAATGTCTTACCAGGTGTTGGGGTGAGTACACCTACTTGTTATAGTACAGGTTAAAGTACTAACATAACTCTATGTTGCAGACAGACTGTGGTTATGTAGAAAGCTTATAGCTGTAGTCTGTCACTGTGAGTTTTATTCATTACTACCAATTCTTCTCCAGGTTCCATATTTTAAAGGCAGCAGTATGTCTGATTGATGCTTTTAGAGGCTATTTGACTGCACAGTTTGGTGGAATTGTAAAAGTAGTTCAAAATGTTAAGGCATTCCCTTTCAGATTACAGGTGTTGGTTTATGCAAGTCTGACTCCCAGCACTGGTTAATAACTGGGCCATCATTGTTAATTACTAGAGAAAACTTGTAGTTTTGAGTGCAGTCTGCATGTGGCATATCTTAGTCATGACAAGGGTTATGCTCCTTCACTGTACAGCCTCTTGTGCCCACTTGGTGATTTTCTAATGAGCTGCGGTTTGCACACAGCGTTTCTTCCCAGTCATTCATCAGTGCTCTTAGATCTAAGTTATGCACAGTTGGTGGAATGCACAAGCACTGGGTTTCTAAATTCCAGCAGTACATTCCATGAGCAAGCTATCAAACAGAGTTTGGTTGGACACAGCTTTCTATCCAAATACAGATACCCTACATGTAGTCTACAGACATCAAAGACAGTAACTGTAACATAAACTATGTAACTCATGTTTAATGGCCTCTCTATTTTCCATGCTAAAGATTTTTGAACTTTCTTGAGGTGAATTAAATGGCCTGATTTTTTGCTGCTGAATGTTTCAGTATATTCTGTAAATAGATTATTCAAAAATGCATGCACAATGACTTCCTTCAATCTACTGGATATACATTTGAAAAACAGATGTACTACAGAAAGATATTTTCTTCCCCAGTTGCAACACACTGGAAATTATTTATTTTATTGTCTTGATTTCCAAGTCTTTATTGCCTACCTTTAGTGTCTCCCCATTAATTATACAACCTGAGTGTACAAATATGTTTGTGAATTTGACATGTCCACATTTAGTGGCATTGAGAGTGAGATTGCTGTTACTGTGTAACCTGTATTCATTTTGTTTCACTGCCTTGAATACTTCCTTTCTGGAAATAATTTTATTCCAAGTTTGCAGTCATCAGCATAATTTGCTACCCACAGTACATCCCCAGTAGTTACATCACAGAAGAATAGGTTGATTCCATCTTTACATCATGAGAGACTGTACTAGAAACCTCAGTTGGCTTAGTCAGGTAACCTATATTTACACATTGATATATATTACTATTAATACTGAGTTGAATGATTTTTATCAGTAATGACTTCTTAGCAAATCTATCAAAAGCTTTTACAAGACTTAATTAAATGTTATGTATATGGTTAGTCTGTTACCAGTAACAATATTATTTCTTTAGAAAGGACACCATGTTTAGTAGGAAGGATGTTTGTCTTAATAAAAGAGTATAGTCTTAAGTATATTAGCATAAAGCCAACTGTGTCTTGTTGGATAGTTTTAGTGTTATCTATTCTGGAGGCTTACAGAGAGTACAAGTGAAGCTGATTGGTCTGTAAATGTTTTATTTGATGTAGTGTTTGCCTTATGCCTTATGTAGTGTTTGCCTTATGCTTGAGAACCACTATGGAATGATATCAGAATGATACTAAAAAGCTCACGTATTGACTGCTGAAATATGTTAAACACTCGAATGTTAATCAAACTATGTTCATCTGAAGAAGTCCTGGAATGTAAAGTGGACGAAAGTGCATAACAATAACACTTTTTTTACTTGGTAAGAACTGGATTAAAGTAATTTTATAAGTAATCCACTGGCTGGTGTTTTTTATAACAATATTTGAACATCGTTTGATTAATATTTGAGCATTTAACGCATTTCATTGGCCAGTCGCTGGAGGTTTTACACTGTGAGCTTTTTGGTTTCATTTGGTCTGTTGTTTTAGCTGTAAAGTCACACACTATTGGAGATTTCTGGTTCACATGATATCAGACTTCTAAAATATGGTGGGTTTAATAAGTTATTCACTATATTATGTGGGAAACTACTGGGTATATTGTTTTTCTTGGATGACAATTCCATCTGCTATGTCGGGGTCATCTCTAATGCACAAAATGTATAATACTAGATTTTTTGAAGCAGAAACAAAGCTGTCTTTGATACTATTTGGCATTAACAGAGGATCAGGTATTATAACATTACCTGTTTAACTGTTGTAGGCTACACACGCAAGTGTGATAGCCATTTTTGTGCATTTAAAGTGTTTTTTTGATTGTATTTGCTTTATTTTCTGAAAAAAACAAAAAAACAAAAAAATACTTGTTTTCCCGCCTTTCTAAGCTAGTTTGGTCCAGTTTTCAGGTTAGTGCTGTATTTAGGGCTGTGTTACAAGTTTCTGTGTTTGCCCATATCTTACACTGTTCACTGTGAGAGAGGAACTTTGAGCAGCCTATCTGTCCCTGGAGGAGTGGTTTCAGCCCAGAAATGAGTAGTTTATTGGCCATTTTGGGCTAATTTCTATCTCTTTCATTTCCCTGCTATAAAACCCGCATTTGCAAGGTTTTTGTGTTAGTATACAGCTCAGCAACCTCCTGCCTGGTGCCCTGCAGAGTTCTACAGCAGCAGAGAGATAAAAGAGAGACTTTGGAGTGATTAAGTATCATTTTTCTGCATTTTCTTGCTGCCTTTAGCTAATTCCACCTAAAACGCCAATTTTCTAGAGTTTCTGTGATTTAAAAAGCTTGTTTCAGCTACATATTGTTCTTATTTTACTGCCTGCACTTTACCAAAGTCATTTTTGTGTTTAAATTACCTGTTTAACTGTTGTAGGCTACACACTCAAGTGTGATAACCATTTTCTGTGCATTTAACGTGTTTGTTTGATTGTATCTGCTTTATTTTCTGAAAAAAATATATATATACTTGTCTTCCCACCTTTCTAAGCTAGTTTATTCCAGTTTTCAGGTTAGTGCTGAATTCAGGGCTGTGTTTCAAGTTTCTGTGTTTGCCCATACCTTACTTGGATAGAAGAAAGTTTCTCTGTTCACTGTAAGAGAGGGTGCTTTGAGCAACCTGTCACTGAAGGAGTGGTTTCAGCCCAGAAATTAGTAGTGTATTGGCCATTTTGGGCTAATTTCTATCTCTTTCATTTCCCTGCTATAAAACCTGCATTTGCACGGTTTTGCGTGCCAGGCAGCGCTGGTTAGCTAGGGTATAACTATCCCCGGCTCCACAAAGTGTACTTTTCAATTTTTCCCTTGGAATTAGACAAACTTTCAACTTAAGCACTCAAATCATTCACTTCTCATCCCGGCACTTGCCCAAAACTCATAGCAAGCACTAATAAACCTTAGCACTAGTCCCCCTATACTGTAGAGAAGGACAAGGCTCTCTATTCGATCTTACCAGCCAATCAGTAAAACAGTTCACTGTACCTATTCAGGCATGTCCAAAGGGCAGTTTCAGGTGTACTCTCCAGTCCAACTGGTGAATCTGGGCATTTTGAGGCAATGTTACAATTGCCTTATGTACACAGACAACCCTCTCCTCCTTCCACCAAACACTAATACATGCGAGAGATGCAGTTATACAGCCAAACTGGAGGCTAAGCTCTCTCAACCCAAGACTGGACCAGGTAGTCAAGAGGAGAAGGGAATTACTTGCATCACACCACCAGTCTCACATAGACCTATGAAACCAGCACTGGCAAAAAACACACATAAATACACAAAAACATACTCAGAGCCTCTAAATAAAAATCTGCAAAAACAACAGAGACCTCCAAAGCAGACATCCAAGCAACCTCCACCCACCAACACAAACCATGAAATACATACTTCACAAAACCAGTGTGCCACACAATCACAGCCCTTAAGGCAAAATAACATACCCAACACACTAGTAATAGGTGACTCTATAGTCAGGCACACTGACATCCCACTCACTAGGCTGAACAAGGAGAAGGTAACTGTTAGCTGCCTGTTGGGTGCCAGGATCCGCCATATAACACAAGTACTCAGGTCACTCCAGAACAAGTACAAATATGACTCTGTCATTGCCCATGTTGGTGTGAATGACCTGAGTCGTACCTCCCTGGACTACATGAAAAGAGACATGGAGGAGTTCTCTGATCATGTAGCCCAGGCTGGTATGACCCTGACCCTGAGTAGCATCCTGCCCTCACCAAGAATGATACCACGGTATAGAGAAAAAATTATCAGTTTCAACAACTGGCTAAGCTTCTGGTGTCATTCAAAGGGGATCCAGTGTCTGTCAGCCTGGGATGACATGCTCAACAAGCCACGCTGCTTCGCTAGAGATGGCTTGCACCTGTCACCCTTAGGCTTTCGAATTCTGGCCAAGGCTCTTGCCACCCCCATAGTGCCTTTTTTAGGCAAGGCTCAAAAGACAAACCCACCACCATAAATAGCACAAGTAACAAAAAACTGAAGGTAATGCTGCTCAATGCCAGAAGTCTAAACCTCATAATGCATGCACTCAGGCACTCCTCAGTATGGAGAAAATCGATATATGTGCAGTAACAGAAACCTGGTTTAAGGCTCCAGAGAGCACCCCAGCACTACCAGGCTACAACTCATACCATACATTTCAGCCACAAAAACCGGACCGAAATACAAAAGGCAGGGGAGTATCCATATTCATCAAGGATACCCACACCTCCAGGTTAGAGGCACAGCACAATGCTTCAGAGATCATCCACGTGCAACTAACTATGGGCAAAACTGCTATTCAAATTGTAGCTTGCTACAGATCACTCACCATGTCCCAGGACCCCCTCTCCACATTCCTGGAAACACTGGCAATCATAAAGGTCCTACCAAACACCCTGATATTGGGTGATTTAAATTACCCAAACATTAACTGGGAGAACTACTCAAGTATGAACTCCATTGCCCAACATTTCCTAGAATTTATAAACTCAAATGCCCTGGATCAACTGGTCAACACCCCCACCAGAGGTGACAACATATTGAACCTGGTCATCACCAACATGGGCTACCGGTGTTCCACACTGGAGGTCGACCCCTCGCTGTTTAGATCTGACCATAAACTAATCACACTGGATATCCACATTCCGCCACCACCCCCGGTCAAAGAAATCACCGTGAAAAACTTTTCATAAGCAAACTTCACGTTACTTAAGACCGAGGTGGGAAGTTTCAAAGCCCACATGCTAAAGGATAATGCTGTCCAAGCTGCAAAATTCTTTACTAATGCACTCTACGGGCACCTACAAGAATGCATGGATCGTGCTATCCCAAACAAATCCAAGACTCACTCCTCCAAGAAAAGGAAATCAGTCTGGTGGACCCCTGCCATAAACAAACTATACAATAGAAGGAGGAAACTAGTACAGAAAAGAGTAAAATCCCAAGAAGGGAAGACATCCCTGATCAGTATCAGCAAGAAACTACATTCCCTCATAAAATCATCTAAGGCTAGCTTCAAAAGAAAAATTGCCATGGACTCCAAAAATAACCACAAGGCATTCTTTAGCTATGTCAAGAATCTAAGTGGCAATTCTCAGATCTGCTCAGAGTTAGTGCAGAATGGCACAAAATACACTGAACTGACCGATATAGCCAACATCCTGGCAGACAGGTTCAGTGCAAAATTCACCCCCCTCTCACCCCCAAAAGGGCCCATAACTATACCAGAGGAATGTAGTGCCCCTGAAATTACAGACACTCAGGTTAAAACAGCCCTCTCCAAGGCCAACAACACAGCATCAATGGGACCAGACGGTGTCCCAGGCTGCATCCTACACAAGCTCAAAGATGAACTAACCCCTCACCTAAGCACACTGTTTAAACTCTGCCTCTCCACAGGCTACGTGCCCACAGAGTAGCACACAGCAACGGTTATTCTGCTCCACAAAGGTGGAGCCACAACGGACCCCGGGAACTATCGCCCTATAAGCCTGACTAGCTTGGTCTGCAAAGCTATGGAGCGCATCATCATGGATCTCATTAACAAAGACACTGGAAACCTCCAAACACTGGATCCTACCCAGTTTGGCTTTGTTAAGGGGAGATCATGCCTCCTAAACCTGGTGGACTTCTTTGAAACAGTTACCAAGGCTATAGACAAGGGAAAGGTGGTCCACACAGCCTACCTAGACCTTGCAAAGGCCTTCGATACCATTCCCCATTCAGGTATTATAGACAAGCTCACCAACCTGAACAATAACCCCTACATCACGAAATGGGTTGCCAACTGGCTCACGGACAGAACCCACATGGTAAGAGTTGCGGGAGCTAGGTCTGACTCTAAACCGGCTACAAGTGGCATTCCCCAGGGCTCAGTCCTAGGACCCCCTCCTGTTCAGCATATACTTCTCAGAGGTACAGGCAAGCACAGGAGGCCTATGGCTAACCAAGTTCACAGATGACTGCAAACTAGGGGTTATAATTGACTGTCCGGCTGACACAGACATCCTCCAAAAGGGTCTCACTGAGACAGATACCTGGTGTCAAAACCATGGCCTTAAGCTAAATGCCAAAAAGTGCATAGTCATCCCCTTTGGAAAAAACAAAGTACCCACAAACTACCACATAGGTGGTAGCCCCCTAAATACAGAAGATGTAATAAGAGATCTGGGGACCCAAGTAGATAGTAACCTCTCCTTTGATAATCACATTGCCAAAGTGGTTAGAAAATCCTTCTATGTGGCCCACCTAATCACAAAAGGGTTTGCATCCAGATCGAAAGAGGTCATTGGGCCCCTCTACGCATCACTCATCAGACCCATCATAGAGTGCAATACCCCATTTGGGATGTACCTTACAAGACACCTGCAACACCTGGAAAGACCACAGAAGTTCCTCACCAGGAGGATCACTGGCCTCAAGCAGATGCCCTATGCAGCTCGAATGAAGAAACTCCAGCTGTACTCGGTTGCATACCGCCTACTCAGAGGTGATCTCTGCCTGGCATACAAGGCCATGTGCAACCCAGAATTGATGGACATGCTCCACCTAAAGAAAACCATATCCCCTCGAGCCACACGCTCCAGGGATCTAAACCTCACCACAACAATAAGTAGGACATGCTGGAGGGATAGATTCCTGTCCCAGAGACTTCCCATGCTCTGGAACAAGATTCCAATCTACATTAGGCAAAGCTCCTCGCTAACCCTCTTCAAGAGAAACCTTGACGAGTGGATGGGAAACAGAAAGTTTACCCCAGGGATCACTTCAATGGCTCTGCTGGACAGAGTCTCCGGGAACTAATCTAAGGGGGTGGCGAAAGCCAACACATTCTGGCTAGGCTGATAAATGCCTTCGGGGAGATAGCCTAGTACCTACCTATGAACCTATGAACCTATTTATAGTTTGCTGTCGTCATTATTTTCCCTTTTAGTTTTATGACGGTACTTAAATCTGTGAAAAATACGGGATGATTACCATTAGAGAAGTACATTGTTTAAAATATGGTGTAATGCTGAAATGTAGGAATGTGTTATGGAGTATGGACTAAAATGTTGTGGCATTAAATCTGTGAAAGGTGGTACACTTCCACAGTAAACTAGTTTACCTGAATGATTTCAAGCAGGTATTTTCTATTTTGTTTTGATAATTGAGTTTTCATTTATTATTGAAATAACAGAAACCATATGAAGATGTTAGTCATTTTTGTGTTCAAAAAGTGATCACCCAAAGAAATGAGGATATTAAATGCAATGCATCAGACAGAAATACAGATATATGTAAAAACTCTTTGTGGAAAACAAAACTGCTAGATCACAAATTCAAAAGGATGATGGTGTCATTTATATTCCTGAACTGCAGAAACACAAAAATAAGAATAATTAGTAACAGGTTGTAGAGATGTTGTTCTGTTTTTTTTTGTTTGTTTGTTTGTTTTTGGGGGAGGGGTTCATTTATTATTTTTAGGGGTCATCCTTAATGGGCAAAGGTATAATAATGAATTTTGAAGCAGAAACAAAAGTATTTTGACACTATCTGCTATGAAATGAGGGTCAGGTGTTGCAACGTCATTTATTTAATCTTTGCTGTCTTCATTGTTTCCCCCTTTAGTTTTATAACTACTTAAATCTGGGAAGCAGATGCAAAACTGCCTTTGACACTTTATGGCACTAGATTTTTTTTTTTAATATCAAGTTTCATAAGTGACGTGTACAAGCTCTTGAAAGCAAAGAATGCAGCATTCAAGTTTGGTGATAAAGAGGCTCTCAAATTGGCCAGATCTCAATTAAACAAAGTGGTGAGGTAGGCCAAACACAAATCTGGTCAAAAGATCATGAGCCACTTCTGTGGCAGGACATCCGGTGTATAATGAATTACAGGACTGTGTCTTCACAGTGTGATGATGATACAGAATTCCTAAACAAGCTCAACATCTACTTCAATAGGTTTGAGGAAAGGAACAAGACAGCTACAGAGAAAATCACCAACAACCAGAGCAAGGAAGAGCTCATCTTCAACCCTGCTGATGTCAGAAGAACCCTATGAAGAGTTAACCCCAGGAAAGCAGCTGGACCTGATAACATTCTTGGAAGAGACTGTGTGGACCAACTAACAAATGTACTCACAGACATCTTCAACAGCTCTCTGAGTCAAGCCATTGTGCCCACATGTTTCAAGTATACAAACATTATACCACTGCCAAAGGAGTCACCACGTGCTAGCCCAAATGACTATCATCCTGTAGCTCTCACCTCCACTGTGGTGAAATGCTTTAAGAGACTGATCAAAGATGTAATAACATCCAAACTACCTGCAGACTTCAATCCACTCCAGTTTGCATACAGACCCAATTGCTCCACAGGAAATGCTATTTCTTTGGCACTCCATTTATCTCTGTACCACCTGGAGGACAAGAATAGCTATGTGAGGCTACTTTTAATCAACTTCAGTTCTTCAGCTTTCAATACAGTCATCTCACAAAATCTGATCAGAAAGCTGGTTCAACTGGGCATCAGCACTCAACTATGCAACTGGATTCTGGGATTTCTTATAGATAGACCCCAGAAAGTGTGTGTAGGCAAGCATACATCAGAGAGCATCACCCTGAACACTGACGTCCCACAGGGATGTGTTCTAAGCCCCCTACATTTCACCATACTAACCCACAACTGTACTGCCAAGCACAGCTCAAACCATATAATCAAATTTGCAGATGATATGACAGTTGTGGGCCTCATCAGGAATGATGAAAGGACAGCCTACAGAGAGGAGGTAAATCAGTTCATAAGTTGGTGTTATAGCAATAATCTTGCACTAAATGTCAACAAAGCCAAATAAATAATTGTGGACTACAGGAAGAGCAACATAGAGCACTCTCCATTCGTAATCAGTGAAGAAACAGTTGAGAGAGTAAAACGCACAAAATTTATGGGGGTGCACATTGCAGAACACTTGATGTGGTCAGTCAACATAAACGCCATCATTAAGAAGATGCACCAATGGCTTCACTTTTTGTTGGTTGAGGAGAGCTAACCTACCAACAACGGTTCTCACAAGCTTCTTCAGGGGCACCATCGAAAGTATACTGACAAACAGCTTTACAGTATGGTATGGAAGCTGCTCTGCTTCTGAGCACTAGTCCCTCCAGAGGGTAGTGAAAGTGGCTGAGAGGATTATCAGGAAGTCCCTCCCATCCATACAAGACCTGTACATGTCCAGATGTCTCAGGAGGGCAAGGAAAATAACCAGGAGCAGCACTCATCCTGCTTACAAGCTGTTCTCACATTTAACATCAGGAAGGTGCTTTCAATGCATACGCTGCAAAACCATGAGATTCAAAAAAAGCTTCCTTCCACTAGCCATCAGGTTACTGAACTTGAGGAACAGTACCCTTCACACTGGACATTAAGGTAGTAATCCAACAATACTGAAAAGTCTCTATAATGCAATATGTAACAAGGTCTTACCCGCACCCAGACAGCAAAGTCAGCCGTAATCAAACTGAACTGTCTTACTGTGCAGTAGAAATATAGGCCTTAAATTGCTTAAATGCATTTTTCCAGTGAAAATAAGCTAATAACCTAGCAATGAGAGGCAATCTGTTAAATCAGTGTAATAATGCAAGTATTTATTATTTCTGTATTTGTCATCTGTGTCTATAGAATTTTGTGTATCATCATCATATTAAATGTAGTCTATATATTTTATACACATTGAGTCCAAAATTTTGCACAGTTCGCACTTTTGTGAATCGAAGTGACAATAAAGTTTACTTTTGACTTTGACTTCATAAAGATTTATTGTGAATAGTCATACTGTATGGGATTCTTTTTATTATTAAGTTTCATAAAGATTTATTGTGAATAGCCGTATATTTCAAAGTGTCAACATCTGTGAATGTTTTAGTACTCCTGAAGATACTATTTGTTAACTCCAGCTAAAAATTTGTATTGCTGTAACGTGAATAAAAAGTTATTAGGATAACTCGTGTTTTTTGTGGGCTCCACATTTTGAGATGACTACTTCTACAATGTCACTGTGTTCATTTAAACATTTAGGAATTTCCTAAACATTTAACCATGACTCACAAGAGAACTGAAATCTCTCAGATGCCTTTTTGTTCACATGCTTGAACTAAAAGAAACTTTTCGGCAGGCCAAACATTAACATTAATACCTCATTTAAAACTCAGTCACAGTCAACAACGCTCCAGATTGTCAAACACAGACGTTAGGACTCTGAATGAGGTCACAGACAGAACAGATGGGTCTGAAAGAAAGCGTGCCTTACTGAACGGCTTTACATGCATTCCTTCCCCAAAAAGTAAAATATTTAAAAGGCTTGAAAACCATTATCTTCCTCATTGTCTGGTACCATCAGCTCAGAAGTGTCAGTGGTTTAGCAAGGAAAACCAGAAACATGGGAAGGTTTTATTCCTTCCTGAACCACTACTAATGAAATATAAAATGTTCATTCATCGAGTCAAGTGTCAGGAGATGACATTGCACGAAACTCACAAAGAACAGCACAACAGTTCATTATAGTGCAGGTATCCCAGCTATGAAAATCGCTGCTTATTGAAATAATTAAATATGATATACATTTATTTGGTTTAAAATGTGAATAGTTTATTTTGTTTGTGGTCTGTTATTTTAAGTTCTGCCATTTTAGTACTGTACAATTAACATCCTGTCATTTTAAGTTCTGCTACCTTAAGATTGTACAATGCTTTTTATTCCACGCTAATACACAGAATAGTTAGAAGCAACCAACAAGACACTATTTGAGTTAAATAACAAAGACTCTTTAAAATTGCTGTAAAAACCATGGTTATTGACTGCTATTATAATATGCACTGTAAATAGCAAGTAGTTTTACCTTGTCAAAATGGACCTCTTGTCCACACCTACATTTAAGGGCAGTCATGTTACTGGGTGAGCAGGAGCAGGAACCCCTCTGATGAAAGGTGTGCCATATATTGTTTTGTTATGGTATGTTTTTAATGTATGCAGGTACCGGTCACAAATCACTAAGTGAAAATTGACAAGGCAATAAATTTTGCATTGTGACAAGTGTGGAATATTATAAATGGGTTCTAAGTAATAACTCTGCAATATTATCAATGAGTTCCAAGGTGGAGTTCTTCCAGAAAAAAAAAATTGCATTCAGAAATGCTGTCCGACAGATTCATCTGAGTCTATATAGCTAAACAGTTTGGTAAATCCTGTTATATTAAGCTAGCTGTCCCTCCTGTACCATTTCCTCCAACCTCTGTACCATCCAAGCTGAAGTGAAAAATGAGCCTGTTATCAAATAATGAGGTACTTATATATGGGTCTAGGATACATGCTCGACTAGCATATGTCCGAATCACAAAAAATCAAACACTAATACACGAAAGCGCTTAACATCAAACAGCGCTTCAGTGTATGTGTAGTTAAAAAAAATCTACGTTTCTGCAGGTGGGCTTCACCCCCCTGCACCCCCCACACCCTTCCTACTTTATTATTCTCACTCCGAGATCACTCTACAGTGGGTAAAGGGAATTTTCCCTTACCCGTGTTGTAGTCCGATCTATGAAACAGGCACACATACACAGAAGTGCTTGATGATATTAAGCGCTTTTGTGTATGTGTGTTTGATGTTTTGTGATTCGGACATATGCTAGTCAAGCATGTGTCCGGATCCTATATATATATATATATATATATATATATATATATATATATATATATATATAGTAATTCTGCAAAAGGAAAAGAAAATGATGGAGCAGTTTTATGGATAAAAAGTGGTTTCTCCGCACCACTGCAGTTCCTCATAACATGGACACATGCCAAAACACAGGTGGTCAAACTGCAAAAGAAACCGTCGGCATAGACTAACCTTTCAAGCACATAATATAATCAAACCACTCAAGAGCAATTAGTCGATGTCCATTGCCAGAAATCATACAAAGGAAGTGCTATTATGCAACAGAATCCCCCACTGCTGTTTTCCTGAACAAAGGATCACTTATCTCTCCTATTGTTAATCACAAAGCTCAGCCAGCAAGAATAACAGAATTCCTACAATGATTTCCGTGCTTGTTGACAACTTTTGTTTATTATCTATTTTCATTTTCATTCCAGGAGACTTAGGCAAGTTATTGATTTTTGTTTAATGTACAACACAGTAGAAGAGCTACACACAAGTACTAAAATGTTAAGGTTTCAGCCATGTATTATATGTATTGAGGTAGGTATGCAAGTCATAAAACACTGTGGTTTGACTTAAAGCATCTATCAGATGTAGGCTATTTACATATTTTGTTTTTTTTTCCTTTGGAAATTTTTAACTTCACTAGTAGCACCTTAGGTATTAGACAACTCTATTTGATTGGTTTTAAGAATTTAAGCCAGCTAAGGTCTGTCAGTTTGAAAACCTGTTTCTGTCTTCTTGCCTGCTACTGTACAGTTATCTCCTTCAAACTTCAAGCTAATTTATGATGATCTATATTTCCTCACTGGTTTAGAGGGATTTCCTTTTTGAGTGTGGCACTTGTGACTAAGGGTTGACTACAGACCCTGGAATCTAATGGTCAAAAAAGAGAGATGAAATGAAGTTGTCAATAAACAGCTATCATGTTCTGAGAAAGGAAACAGGGACCTAATATCGCAACAAAGACCCCTAGTGGATCCAGTGGGAGTCCATTGCAGCATTTAGAATCATGCATCTTCATTACTGTCAGGGACACTTGTAGTTAGCAGTGGATACAGATCAGCTCATCACGTCTACTTTTTGTCTAGCATTGTGGCATATCAGTGGGAGAGCTGGATTTCAAAATTCCCCAAGTTAGATGGCAGAAATCCCATATCACGGCATACCACTGCAACAGTTAGGGCATCAGGAGGTAAGCAAACATTGCAAGAGAATTGCTGCAGTAAATGTGAAAAACAAACAAGTCATCTACAAGAATTATTTGCTTGCATGAAGAAATGCATGGATATAAATAGAGGCAAATCTAAGTTGTCCAGCTAATGAAGTACTATAGCCTTCCACACTACTGTTCTGAGCTGGCAGTTGCCATGAGCCATTAATCTGAAGTGCACAGACAAAACTGTTTTAGCCATGCCATTTTCCTGGTTCTTTATGTGAGAAAAGCTTTAGCTGAGGGCACATTTGTCCCTTCCCAAACTGTAGATGCCCCAACAGTTACCATATTTCAGTTTTCCAAGATTTCACAGAATGTCCCTGATTTGACCTCATATTTTGGCCTTGTCCATCATAAAATGTTTGGTTTTCTGGTAAATAGCCCAGGATTACTTGGTAATGCCAGACATTAGTTTTATGCTTCTTTTTGTTCACAAAAAATGTTGTTCTATTAACTTTCAGAATGAATCAGATTAATATCTACAAATCATTCCTTATTTTGGGCCATTATCTAACCATCAGTTTTGACTTTGTCCAGAATCTTTGAGCAAATAAGTTGAGACTTATGGTTTCACTGTCAATCAATGGCAGATACTAAACAACAATTATTTAAGAACTTCTGTTTTTACATTGCCATCTATCTGCTACCTTAGCCAACCTTCATTTTGTTAAACAGGACAAAACTGTAAGCAATTAATATAGTGAAACAAAAAAATTGCCACAGTTTCTCTGAAGCAACCATGGAAGTGACAGGCCAACACTAACTACAACAAACCTTAAACAAAAGTGATGCAAAGCACATTGAGTTGTTTGATTTCTTATTAATCAGGTAAGTAGGCTAGACCAAGTACCCTTTCAACTATGACCCATGCCAATATTTCACAATCTAAAGATGCAGAAGGAAAATGCTGTAAGTATAACAACAGATGTTTAACATAGAGAATTATGATTGGGTCTCCAGTCATAACCAGATTTCTATGTGTTTGAGAGCTGAAGCTCAAGAGATGAATCTTTGCATTCATGTCAAGGATTAACATTCCCATGTCCATAACAACAGGTAGAACAAGTTGACTTTGAATACTAAATCTAAAGTAATTTAACGTTCATGTATGATAGAAAAACAAGTCTGCAGCATGGCTGGCCTTAGGCATAGGTCAACTAGGTGGTGGCCTAGGGCGCCGCTGTAGCAGGGGCGCTTTTCCAGTATTTATTTGGTATAGGTAGACCAGGTTGGGGGCACCTGGGTGGTGTGGGGGCGCTGTGGAGCCCTTTTGCCTAGGGCACCAAGCTGACCTAAGGCCGCTGCTGGTCTGCAGTAATTCATATGATGACATTAGCCTGAAAAGGCATTGACTGAATAAAGGGAAATGTTATTATTTATATATATTTATCTATAATTCACTTAGGTGAAAAATGAAGAAAGCGGTGTTACTGTCTGCACTATTTACACTTTTCAGAATTTATTCCAGACCTTGAGGAAAGAACAAAGCATGACTGTTTGGGCTTTAGTACTCCTTCTCTGATGGTACATCTGGAAGAACAGATGACCAGATGTACCACTTTAAATTTTTTCACTTGTTACATCGTAAATGATTGTCACACCTTTGATGACTTGTTAAGCCTACTGCTGTCACCTTAAACTTATGCAAAAGAGACATGCAAGTGGACAATACTGATAAATGTATTTTAAACTCATAAACTGTCTTCCTTTACACGTTCTACAACCAGTGATTCAAAGACCTGAAAGGAAAGTTATTGTAAAATACATAGATTGAAAAAGTGCCAACAGTAAGCATTAGGTACTCATCTAAACTGCTTTCATAAAATACATCGCTCACAAATGATAAATATCTGTTTATCTATAATTTGTTTTAAAACAAGAGAAACTGACTACAGTGTAAATTCAACTTAAATGCAGTAACTTAGCAAGACTTGAAATGAGTTACTCTCCTTTAGCCACCAGGTGGCAGGCTAATACCCAGTTACAGAATATAGTTGACATTCCAAAGGATTAGCACACCCAAGTCAGAAAAAAGCTGCTTACATATATTATATGTACAAAGACCAAATAATTGTGTAAAACAGCACTGAAAATTGTGCCTCAAACAGATGTGAAGCATAATGTTTGCATGTTTTGTATGTGACAAAGTTTAGTTAAAATCTCATCACAGGTCTTCATGGACATTAAAGACTGCAAAGAGAGCCAAAAGAGAAATTCATTCTAACTTGGTCTATAAAGTGCAATAAAAGTCAATAAAGAAAGAGTTGGGGTTTTTTTTCATCGCATTCTCTTCTATATGTATAAAAAACACTCGTATAAAATAGTGTCTATCTGAGACTGTAGTTGAAAGGCGACAAACTATGTTAAGTTTACTAAAGGATAGAGAACTGCTTCTCATATTGTAAGAAGACAAAGAAAGTGAACAAGAGGAGGTTTTGGAATTTTATTTATTTATTTGCTTTTGTTAACCTGGAAAGTGATTGAGTTAGATGCACTTGTTCAGCGGAGGGCTAGTGAGAAACGCTACAGAATACATACATTCAGAGATAAGTACATGTTCAAATACAGGACCTAAAGTTATAGCAGCTCTAAATTCTAAGCTTTGTTAGCTATTTTAATGAGGCACTGTTATATACTACCTCTGCTCATTTTTTATGTTGAAAGACTTTAAAACTCTTTGCTGTAGATAGATCTTATTTGTCATAACGCTTTCAGTGACCACAGGGGGTGAGTGGCTCTTGTGTGAATGTAGTCTGGCTAACTATCAGCCTTCTTTACTTTGTCTTTCTTGATCACCCTAAATAGAAGGAATTTTTTTATTTATTGCTTTTGTTTACCAGAAAAGTCTAACTGGGCACAAGTGCTGTTTTCAGTGGAGGCCTAGGGAGAAATGTTCCATTTTACAAAATGAGTAGAAGGCAGTTAATAAATGTACATACATACATAGATTAGTAACGATATGACAGTTATTGAAAACATGACAGTTAAATGAAAAATACAGTAAAATATTAGCTAATATCAAACATAAGAATCTTGTTACTTTCAAATGGAATCAGCTGAAAAAAGACATTGAGTAGGAGACAGTGAAGTAATTACAGGATGCCGATGGCTACAAATTATGAAGGAGTATTGAGGAGGTCCAGGTAAAAGGGAGACAGAGGTAGTAGTGGAGAGTGGTAGATGATAGTCAGAGATTGTAAAGAAGTATTTGTAATATAGATAGTGCCATAAAAGAGATGTGAGAATAAGGATATGGAGATTATCCAGGAACTTCACATGTACAGAGCCGGCAGATCTGTAGGTAGGTCTTAAGCTGAGTTTTAAGTGATTTTAATGAGTGTTCTTGCCATATAGCTAGTGGGATGGAGTTCCAGGATTTAGCAAGGTGGTAGGAGAGTAGTTATTTACCAGCATAATTGTTAGGTTTGGATATATTTACTAGGTATTTGTCCAATGAACGTAGTGCATGGAAGGGTGATATAGTTGTATGAGGCTGGAGATGGATGGATAGTTGTTTGGTTTATGCACAATGTTATGGATTTGTGGAAGTTGGAGTAGGTTAGATAATGTGGGAATTCAGCTTCATCATCATTCAGTACACATGTATGGGGCTATCTACCATACTTATCTGTACAGATTTTTGTACAAGGTCCAGATTTTTGCCTCATATTTTTGGTCTGTTCCTCATAAAATGTGTGGTTTTCTGGCAAATCACTGGGATGATCTGAGGCTTGAAATTACCAAATAATTACATACCTTTGAGTTTCAGACTTGGAATCCTCCAGAAAATGTATGTTAACACAAACCTTATTACTCTAGCAACTTTCTAAGTTTATGAGTAATATTTAAAATTTGTCCCTATTTTGGGGCCTCCCCCCCCCCATTTTGTCAGGCATTGACCAGATTTCTTGTACTGAGAGGTTGAGAAGTATTGTATCCATTCCTAAGCATATGTGCAAACATTTTGTATTAATGATGCATTCTGTATCTCCAATCTCTTGCAAGTCCTAGGAGCATAGCTTTGTGGTATCATCTGTCTTTGAAGGTACACTTATGTGTTTTTTCTTAAGCACCTTAATTCTTGCATCTGCAGTTTTTATGACTACTTTAATAAGTAGTGTGACATCTCTCCTCTGGGCCTGTAATCAAACAGCCTCAATCCTCACCATTGACATTGTGGAGGGACGTTCACTTGAAACAAAAATAGATGCTCACAGTATTTCCAGATACAGCTCTCTGCAAAGTGCACAATTTCCCTTAAGAGCACACAGGTAACACACCCTTGTCCTGGGGCTGAGTTTCCCCTCCCTCTCACCAGACTCCAAATAAAACTCCACACTGACCACAGCTGTAGAGATGAGTCCTCAGCCTAGTGTTCCAAGCCAAGTCCTCCACCACACTCTCTGTGAAACCAGTGCTCTGTGTTCCTGCTCCAAGTAACTGACACACAAACACTTTGAGATTTGATTTTCAAACACACACATGCACGTGCACACACACACACACACACACACACACACACACACACACACACACACACACACACACACACACACACACCTGGGAAAGGCTGTCACAGATTTACTAGCTATGCCCCCTCTGCCCAGACTATAAGGTAGATACTGCCACCAGAAGACTCCAAAGCCAGCTATTCTAAGGCTCTTACAAGGGTACCCAATTATACTGAGTAAAATTAATACTAATAAAAAAGGTAGTATTTGACCAGTGCAGCAAGGCTTTCAGGAGCGGCTACTGTGTCACCAGATAGTATAAGTTCTCTCAAAGGTTAAATATTCTGTAAAAGACCAGCCACAATGAAAATTTAAATATATTTAATAATAAATAATAAAAGAACATGAAAATACTAAATATCTATTTGCAATAAACACCAGAGTTCAATCATAGGAAATATTACAAATAAGACAGATGGGTAGATTCACACAGATACAGAAAAATAGTACTTAACAATCTCACTATATTTTCCTTACTGATCTAAAGAATTATTATTCCCTGGTTACTTACTAAAGCAAGGCAAGATGAAGTGATTGAGTGATGCTTCTTTGTCAGGTTTCAAAAACAGACTGCCCTGAGATTTCTGTCTCATCTAGTATTAAAACATTATTTCAGTGCTGGATTACAGAATGACATCACATACTGTACATCTGGTCATTTGACTTCTGCTTCCCATACCACCCCCTTTACTAGTAAATGAACCAGAATCTAGCACATATGTGCCATAATATACACACATGGAGCTTTGCTAAGATGTGTTATAGCATCTGGAAGCTATAATACTATTTCAAAACTTCCACCCTTCCATGGTAGCAAGTAGGTCACCCTTAAGGACAATACAGTAGGATTCCTAGTCCTGGTTTTCATAGGCATTTTGTCTCTGGCTGCAATCAGAACTGTAAGATATAATCTTTATTGCTTAAACCAGGTAATTTAATTTCAGACTATTTTTCAAAGTTAGCTGGACTGAGATTAACCTCTTCTCTTCCAATATCCTCTTTTACAATATATTCATTTCAACAGATACAATACAGTCTGACATACAGGTGTATTTATTTTCTGTCCAGCAGGACCCACTCTTGGTACATTTTAACACAAGCAGCATTACAAATACATTTTCAACACAAGCATCTGTATAAATTAGTTTGATATACAAATGATATATAATTCTTTACAAAACTGCACCTAGGTATGCAGGCATATGTTATACATCCACTGCTGTACTTCTCCTGGCATAACTGGCAATACCTCACATCATCACAAGTAGCATACGTTTCTTCCAGTTTATTTCGTCACATGACTCCACTCCTCAAATACTTTAATTGTACAACCTGCAGTCCTTGTGTATATGACCAAACATGATAGCACAGACTTCTTTCTGTGTTATTACATGACTATTCCTCTTTAATTCTAACTTTGTCAAGCTTGGTGATTCCTCCACTGCTCTTTTCAGATTTTGTAAACTACGCAGCCACTGGCTTTCTTGTCTGATCACTGTACTTAATGCAGATGCCCTGGTGATATATAGATCCTCAGCCTTCCAATACACTATAAAAATGACCTACAAAACAGTAAGAAAAACTGGTAGCAAATAGTTAACATTCAGCTAGAAAGAAACTAAAACCACACAATTTGGAATCTCTGTTAGGCTCAAACAGGTTCACTCTGAGTATGGAAAAATCAACTGTTCTTACCATTACTTCACTCATGCACCAGTGACTCTAATTGGACATCATTCCTTATTGTAAAAATCACACTGATTATATTAAAGCTAAAATTAACAAAATTCACTTATGGTGCTGGAAACTCTCCAGATTCATCTGATATGAGGTTCTGTCTGTCTTAGGGAAAGGAATTATAGTAGCTCAACTAGAATATCACTCGACTTTACAGTTAATGTTTCTTCCAAAAAACTGCATAACCTGCAGTTCCATTCTAATAGACTCTGCCCCGTCCCAAATCAGAACATCACTGTTGTACTTTGCATAGGGCCAATTGGCTTTTTCTTAAGAAAATCAGATCTGATCCTTTATCTCCTTTTGTTCAGACTTGTGAGATTGGAACACTTCTAATGCCTGGTCCAAAAGATAAAAGAGTAGCATAAGTCTCATATTCTTTTTTTAAATTGTTTTTGGTTCAATACCTCAGCTAACCATCAGCTGGCCTCCAAATCTCAGACCTTGCCTCTAATGTTAGAGGTAAAACAAAAGTAATTGGGGGAAAAGATCCCAAATTGTGGATACTTTTAAAATGCTGCTACTGTTAACTTTGAACTTCGCAAAATAAGAAATAATTTTAACAAGGACGGAACGACAATCTTTGTAAAGATAGGGGTATCCCTCCAAAATCTGCATAGTTGAGAAGTACCTCTTCTCTCCATGATGCTATATTATGGGAGGAAAGGGGACAGGGAAATCTGGATTTATGTGAGAATTATCTTCCCAACAGAGGCTGTTATATGGCAGGGAGGGAGAGGAGCATAGTGGAGCTAGCAGCCTGCAGCATCACATATGCTGGTGACAGGACTTTTCCCTACATGTTGGCATTCTGTCAAATAGTCTAAGCAAGCCATGAGACATGGTTTATGAAGATATGCACAACCTAGGCATTAAGGCAGACATGTATTCTCACGGCATCCACTTACACATCCCAGCCTGGCAATTTTCCCCTGTCCTAGCCTCTACCAGGCCCTGTGAGGTTTCTCTCTGCAGTACATACCATCTCTTCCAGAATGAGCATGTCTTTCATTCATGTCAGCCTGACAAATGTCTGCACTGCTAACTAAGCTCAGTTTCCTGGAGGTCATACTTAGGGCTTCCTCCTTTTATGCCCTTGGTCTAGCACATGTCCCATATTCTCTAATACTAACAAAGCACTTGTGCTCTATAGACCAGCCAATTACTTTAAAATGACATAACAATTCTGTCTTAGTTCTGGGCTCAAATATTTTCCACAGTCTGAAAACTGCACACATCTTAAACAGTTTACTTTAGCCAAATTTTGCACCTACAAATAGATGTAGAAGTGAAGGTTTTATGCATCTATCCACTACCTAATTGCATTTCTCATAATTATTTGTTTTATCACTGCTTATAAACATACCATACTGATTGTTACTAGATGACTTTTACTGCTGAGGTCTGGTAATTTTGCAATACCTATGCTGGTCTAACAATCAGGATTTTATACAGTATTACGTCAACACATTATATTGTTTTGCCATTTCATTGCATCTTTATTTTCCCTTTATTCTTGTTGCTTTTATTTTAAATTTATGTGTACTGGTCATAATATTCTTACTTGCATGTTTTTTCCTAATTAACTATCCCAGGCAGTGGCTGAGATTAGTTATTTTAAATGCTAATAAATATAAATTTGATAGATAGATAGATAGATAGATAGATAGATAGATAGATAGATAGATAGATAGATATTTTTGACACATAAAAACTTTCAGATTGTATGTGCTATAATCAGGCTTCTACCTGTTTCTCTAATATTACTAAAAAAAAACCTCTATAAGAACAGAGTGACTTTATCTGATAAATCGTTATAGCATTGGATGAAAGTGCTTATATTAATGTCATTTTTTGTTCTTATGTTTTTTTTTAATTATTATCTTCATACTGCTTATTTTACATTGTCCATTTTTGTTGTTTCTTTGATATAGCCTGCCATTCCTCCCAGGGGGACAAAGCTCCTAAGCTGTACTGTTTACCATATTTCTTACATTTCCAGAATATGCTTTTCCATCTCTGCTTGTAGGGCACATCATTAGCGGACCGGAGTTCGTGGTAACCGGCTAAACTTGAAAAGCCGAAGACACACACACACACACTTGTAGGGCACACTTACACATTTCTGGGTCATTGTCATGAAACCTTTTCTACCCACTCTGGACTTAAGATCATGCAACCTGATTCTGTGAAAAATAAACAATCATTTGTAAGGTCAGAAACAGTTTCTTATCAGTCAAAGCTAGATATAGTGAGCCTCTAAGAAATCTCTGTTGTATCCATTTTCTGAAGAAATACTATCAGGCCAGAGCTGCAGGTTGGCAAGGTGGGTGGGTAAGGATAATCTTCCATTTATGGAAACCGAGTTTCGGTAAGCTGCCTTATGTCAGTCTGCAGAGGAATACATCTTAAAATGGCAACTTGCCAAGGTGCACTTAGGAAATGTTACCCCGGCTTTATTTCTCTGGTCAGTATTCTTCTCCTTTCATCTTTCTCCATCCTGTCAAGCATCTTAGAATCCATCAGGTCCATGATAATCAGGATAACTTTTTTTCTTTCTTTTCTTGGATGTTGTGAACCTGATCTTCAATGGGGAATGCAAACCTAATCTTTACTGCCTCTTCCAAGACTGACATCTCCCTTAGGTTTTAAAGGAGCTTACTTACCACAGCTGGAGAAACGGTAAGCACTCTGCTCCGTGTTTTCATAGTTGATAGTCTTGGCACTCTCATGAAGATGGAGTTTCTTCCACTGTTCAGTAGTGACCCTTCCGCAGTTAATGCTGACCTATCTACTAAATGTCTAAGTTCCTTCTCACATTATTTCTGTCTGTAAATTCACAGTGAGTATCTCTTGCAATTTGACCTGAACGATACACTCTGGAACCAGTTCCAGAAATAGAAAGAAAAAAAAAACAAGATGAACTGAATCTAGCCATTATTAAATTAATTGATAATGGTGAGTAGTTTTGTTCTATTTTGGATTTGAGAATGTCTTTAGACACCATGTTCACCCTTTACATATTATAATGCACTATTTTTAGGCATGAGTTATGCTGGGATTTATTCATGCATGGTTGGGGTTTCATCATGAAGACAAAAACTCAAGAATAGTACATGTCATTATACAATGTAAGAAATTATATTTTTAAGTGCAATATAATATCATATGTTTAGTCTTTGTCTTAATTAAGAAAATAGTATTATTCCATGCTGTAAAATAGTTTAGTTTCAAGACATGTATCTTTAAGTCATTTCATGTCTAATGAAACTCAAAGTATTTTTTCACTTTCCAAAATGTATTAGTGTAGGTTACATGATTTGTGCTTCAGATCCTTTATTCTGATGCAAACACATAGGCCAAAGATGATTAACTCCTAATAAATCAGTAAGAAATAAGCTGTTGGTAATACAAAACACATCCCAGCAAATCTCTTGTTTAGTGATAGATCATTAGCATTTTTGGTCATTTTTTTATATACTGAAAATAAAAAGTGCTTTATTACATAAACAAGCAGTCCGTCAGTATGCTCAGCATTGACTTACATTTGCACTTTAACTGTAGTAAGGTAATATAGCAAAGTTTTAATTTGGTGCACTTTCTTCTCAACTATTAAGAATGCAGAATGTGATGTAGTTGGTGAAGTACATTTATGTACCATGCATTTCTAAAGTTTGCTTCCCCTTTTAATACAAAGTCCCACTCCCTTTCCTACATAATTAACTTTTCAGTTATCACACAGATTGTTCAACCCCCACTCCAAGATACTACAATGATAGCACTTCTAAATCCACCTTGGCCTACTATTTGTAGTGTTTTAGGTCCAAGCCAGTCCTTAGTGCAATAACCAGATTATATAAAAGGTACTTTAGAGGCAGCTTCTTGATTACCATTCCAAACGTGTCACTGGGTGACGTTCAATATGGATTCAGAAATGGGCATAGTATAAAACCTGCAATTTACAACATAACATGTATAATTTATATAAATGTTTATATTTATTATTGCATTACTGTCATATCTGCTGACCTGTGAACAGATCAGCAAACCACACATTGTTACTGGCAAACCTCAAGAGATATGGCTTAGGGAAGGAAGGCTTTATGTTTATAGGTTCATAGGTTGGTACTAGGCTATCGGCCCTAGGGGCTTATACAAGCCTAGCCATAACAATTCCTTGGATATTTCTTCCCACAATATTTACTTCCCTGGACCCCTGTCTAGCAGGGCGATTGATGTGATCCCCGGGGTGAATTTCCTATCTCCCATCCAATTGTCAAGGTTCCTTTTGAAGATCACCAAGGAGGCTCTCTGCTTGACATGTATGGGCAGTCTATTCCAGAGTATAGGGAGTCTCTGGGTCAGGAACCTATCCCTCCTGCATGTTTTGTTCATTGTGATGACAAGGTTTAGATCCCTGGAGCATGTGGCTCTGAGGGATTGGGATTTCTTTAAGTGGAGCATGCCCAGCATCTCAGGGTTTGACATGGCCTTGTATGTTAAGCAGAGATCTCCTCTGAGTAGATGATATGCCACAGAGTATAGCTGGAGTTTTTTTAGACAGTCAGTATAGGGCATCTGCTTTAGGCCTGTGATTCTTTTAGTGAGGTATTTCTGTGGCCTTTACGGCTGTTGCAGATGTCTTGTGAGGTACATACCAAATGAAGCATTGTACTCTATAATGGGTCTAATGAGGGATGAGTACAGAGGGATAATGACCTCCTTATTTCTGGATGAAAATCCCTTAGTGATGAGGTGTGCCACATTGAAGGATTTCCTGAGTGTTGTGGCGATGCGGTTATCGAAGGTGACACCACTGTCCACCTGTGTCCCTGAGTCTCTCATCACACTTTCGGTGTTTAGTGTACTGCCACCTTATGTGGTAATTCATGGGTACATGTTTTTTCCCAAAGGGGATAATTATACATTTCTTGGCATTAAGCTTGAGCCCATGGCTCTGGCACCAAGCATCTGTTTCTGTAAGGCCCTTTTGTAGAATATCCACATCATTTGGGGATTCAATTATGGCTCCCAGTTTGCAGTCATCTGCGAACTTTGTTAGCCAGAGTCCCTTAGTGTTGGCCTGTACTTCAGAGAAGTAGATGCCAAACAAGAGCGGTCCCAGGACTGAACCCTGAGGTACACCACTTGTCACTTGTCTGGAGCTGGATTTGGAGCTGGCTACTTTTACAGTCTGGATTCTGTCAGTAAGCCAGTTGGCAACCCATTGAGTGATGTAGGGATTTATGCCCAGCTTAGTAGGTTTATCTATGATGGGAGATGGTGTCGAAGGCCTTGGCAAGGTCCAGATAGGCTATGTGGATCACCTTACCCTCGTCCACAGCTCTGGAGACCAATTTGAAGAAGTCAATCAGGTTCAGGAGACAAGATCGGCCCTTCACAAACCCAAACTGGGTAGGGTCCAGTGTTTGAAGGTTGCCAATGTCTTTGTTTATAAGTTCCATGATAATGCGTTCCATGCCCTTGCAGATCAGGATCGTCAGACTGATGGGACAGTAGTTCCCGGGATCCAAGGTGGATCCCCCCTTGTGGAGTTGGATAACTGTAGCTGTGCGCCACTAAGTGGGCACGAAGCCTGAGGTGAGGCTATGATTAAACATGACACTTAGGTGAGGTGCCAGTTCATTTTGTAGTTCATGTAGTACACAGCCCAGGATGTCATCTGGTCCCATGGATGCTGTATTCTTAGCTTTGGAGAGTGTAGTTTCTACCTGTGTGACCATGAGTACCAGAATTTGGCAATCCTTTGGTATTGAGATGGGCTCTTTAGGGTGTGAGAGGGGGGTGAAGTTTGCATTAAATTGATTTGCAAGGATATTGGCAATATCCTTGGGATCAGTATATTTAATGCCATTCTGTTATAGCTCAGAGCATATCTGAGCATTGCCATTAAGATTCTTGACATAACTTTAGAATGCCTTGTAGTTGTCTTTGGAATTTTTGGCAGTTTTATTTTCATAACTAGCTTTGGAGGATTTTATGATGGATCTCAGCTTTTTACTGAGGCTGGTAAGGGAGTTTTTTTGCATCCTGGGATTTTCCTCTTTTCTGCAACAGTTTCTTTCTTCTGTTGTATAGTTTGTTTATGACAGGGGACCACCAGATTGTTTCCTTTTTTTTGGAGGAGAGCGTCTTGGTTCTATTTGGGATGGCACGATTCATGCACGAGTGGATGTGCTTGTAGAGTGCCTTAGTGTAGGAATCAGCAGTTGAACTTTCAGCTCCCATCTGCATGGGTGTCATGAAGTTTGTCACGCATGAAGTTGGCTTTGGAGAAGTTTTTTACGGAGGTTTCCTTACTGGGGGTGGGGGTGAGATGTGGACGTCAAGGGTGATTTGCTTTTGGTTACATCTGACCAATGAGGGGGTGACCACTGGTGTGGAGCATCTATCTCCCATGTTGGTAATGACCAGGTCTAGGATATTGGAGCCCCTGGTGGGACAATGGATTAGTTGATCCAGGGCATTGGAATTTATGAATTCCAAGAACCGTTGAGAAAAGGTGTTGGTACTCGAGTAGTTTTCCCAGTTAATGGCATTGTAGTTGAAATCACCCAATATTAGTGTGTTTGGTTGTATCTTAATATTGTCCAGTATGTTTAGAAAGGTGTAGTTGGAATCCTGGGGCATGGTGGGGGATCTAAAGCAAGCTTCAATTTGGATTGCAGTCTTACCTAGTGCTAGTTGTACCTGGAGAATTTCAGATGCATTGTGTTGGGCAACTAGCCTGGAGGTGTGAATATCCTTGGTGAATATGGACACTCCTCCACCTTTAGTGTTTCGGTCTTGGTTTGGTGGCCAAAAAGTGTGGTAAGAGTTGTAGCTTGGTATTGCAGGGGTGGTCTCTGGAGCCTTGAACCAGGTCTCAGTTACTGCACAGATATCGATGTTCTCCATTTTTAGGAGTGCCTAGAGAGAGTGCATTTTGAGATTTAGATTTCTAGCATTGAGTAGCATTACCTGCATAAGCGACTGTTTGAAAAGTTCTTAAGAAAACCATACATTTAAGGTCAGAAGTTTGAGCTGAGCTGGATACACTGTAGGCTGGTGTTCCTCAAGAGTTAGTGCTGAGTTCCCTATACTCATTTCACATCAATGTTAGACTTGTCAAGCCTACAATTCAGACTATGCACAGGTCAACTATCCTTCTCAATGGGGCTAGAACTAAAGAACATGCTCAGAGGCGAATACAAGGTGACATTCACAGATTATATTCTGACTCAACTATATTAAGCTAATTCTTAATCCAAGCAATTCAGCAACCATGATGCTTGGGACTAACCAAAAACATTTGGTTTATAGTGAGCCTGCATGTGCTATTACAGACACTCCACGTACCATGAAGTTATTACACTGAAATCCACTTTCAATAGCCCGCCTCCCCAAACTTATGTACACTAAATCCACAGCCACACAACAGTGGAGGAAAAGGAGAAAGTCTAGTTTCACTGAAAATTCTTTTCACATTAATCATTTTGCAGTAAATAGACTCAAATAACTACCAATTGATTACCTGCTACATTCCCAAACCTCTTTCAGTACCATATATTATGTGATGCCTACGAAACATTAGAAGCCAACAAATTCCCATTTACTAATATCAGGGCACACAGCTCCACTCCAGTGTTTCATTTAATGTACATACAGCTGCAGTACAGGTAAAGTACTAGAGCAGTGGAGGTGAGTTTCCTGACTCAGAGTGAGACAAGATATCGGCTTTAATATATTAATTCCTGGGTTGGAATGTGCACTCCATATTTATATGCTTCAGACAACTGTGAATAATATAGCACATTTTTTTTAGATCTAACACATGGCAGCATCATGGCATTTCCATACAAAGGGTCTGGTGACTACCTACTGCATTAAAGCCACCATGTTTTTTCTTAACCACCGTAACTTTTAAGTTATTTCACTTAGACTAGTGGATTCCACTGGGCCATAAAGTGGTAGTACCAAATCATCCTGACATACAGCCTTGTCACTGCCTCTTAGCAAACATATGCATATTTCAAAATGTAATTTCCTCAACCTTATGTCTGTAAATGCCTCAATATAATGTGTGAATAAAGGGGAATATGCCATGTTAATGTCATACAATATTCATACATGCTTATTATATCTATGGTATGTGCCACTGGACACAGGTCACATCTGAAAAGTGTCTCTGGATATGCTCATGTACCAGGTTAACAAATAAAAAATATAATAAAAAAACAGGTTCTTTTTTCAAGATATCTGTCAGTCTCCTTCTTGTGATTTGTTATCATGGATATGTTCAGTGAATTACCATATTTTATATGTGTAACTGTTAGCTTAAGAGAGTTTTATAGTTTCAAGACTGAAAATATTTATCAAAGAAAGAAGATGAGTCAATAAAATAGACAATATGGCTAAACATTCAAAACTGGTTGCATTACAGAAGCTTGCTGAGGTACATAATCAATATGTTTTAAACAGTCTTACTTGGATTTTTAAAGTAATAAAACTAGTTACAAGTAGGTCACAACTCTTTGCAAGCTAATTAATCAGTAGTTCCCTGACCTGAGCTTCCATGACTGCTCAGTACCTTAAAAAATGTATATGAATAGTAGAACCATCATTTTAAATGTAACTTTCACCAAGTATTGTAGATTTTGCTTTGCATCATGAGTGATGCACTTTGAAGCAAGAAAGAGTTAATATGTAGGATTATAGTTTGTTTTTAAATAATTACTAATTGCTTTCTGTGGTGGTGGTGCTGCGGTAGCGTTGTCACCTCACAGTTAGACGTTGCCCGTTCGATTCTCAGAGCATCTTCTGTGTGGCGACATGCGTGAACGGGCGTTCCTTCGTTGAAGGTTGTGCGTTAGGCCCGGCAAGCCAGCACGTAAAACTCTACTGCCAATCATTAGCGGACCGGAGTTCCGCTGTGACGACCCCTAACCGGGAAAAACCCGAAAGACACAAACAAACTTTGTTGCTTTAAATTGGTGTCAGTATATGACTGCATTCCAAAGAGCTGCTCTCAGTGTAAATCTGCCCTGATTCCAAAAGACCTCCTGTTAGCGTAAGTGACTTATATCGGTAAACAGGACTACTATGGGGAAGAGATTCTAAAGGACCTGCTCTCAGCTTGCTCTCAGTGGAATCGGGACCATTGAATGATTTATTTGATTAGCGTGAAAATTCTGAATGGGAGTAACCCATTTTCAGTTGATGCCATAACAGAACTGGTCCACACAATGTATACAGGCAACATATAGTATTTGTCAATATCATATCAGATGGCACTATTATTAGAAGTGTACATTTTAGTATTATCAGACACATACAGAGTAACAGAACAGCTATTAGTCTTATAAAAATCCATCCATCCACAACCTTTTTTCCATTTTTGCATTTGGGATTGGGGTGTCACTTCAACAGTGCAATCATCTAGAGTAGAGCGAAGGTTTGTACTGCCAGATGACTAGCCTGCCATGGTAGTTTTATAAACATAAAAAAATTATATATACATATATATACATATACAAACATATACATATACATATATATATATATATATATATATATATATATATATATATACATATATATATATATATATATATATATATATATATATATATATATATATATAGTATATATGCAATTAATGTAGCTAACAAACTGATCATACAGATAGACATTAAAATTTTCAACTAACAAGTTGGTATATCTACTATTAAAGTTAAAGGACCTAATACATTTTCTCTGATCGTGTATTATGGGTACATGCCATTTACTTGTGTACTCATTTGTTTTAGGAAGGACAAGAGAATACAAGCAATAAGGAAAGATTCACTAAGAACAGACCAGATTACAGAATAGCTAGGAAGAAAACAGAAGAGTGATAGAAGCAAAGGCATGAACAGAGAAGGGCAGGAGCTACTGAGGAGCTACAGAACAGATAATCATTGAACTTGAATGGAGCAGAAAGAAATAAAGTATCGTTGTATACAAAGTCTATAGCTGCAATATTAAATTAATTTTGTTTTGGTTATGTGCATATAAGTATTACTGTGATTGACAGTTAAGATATCCATAGGGAAGTAAAATAGTTGTTTGGATCTTTTTGAAGATATTTTTTGATGTGCTCTTGTCAATTGTTTAAAAGCTTATTCAAAAATCTGGCTAAAACCAGTATAAAAGAGAATGCTCTGATGTGAGCAGCAGTTTTAAGGACAGCTGACAAACACAAACAATGAGCCCTCAGAGTATAGGTTGTCATGTAATGGACATTGTTAAAGTTTATTCTCTTCCCTTTCCAATACCATCTTTAGGGCATCAGTACAATATATAGGACTGTGATCAGGCCATTGATCATAACCAGCTTCTTATACGAGTAGAATATAGATCTCAAGACATCTACACTGACAGTGGAGTATAACGAAGTTCCAGACAGTGAATTTTAAATAATTAAAATTGAAGAGTCTCATCCATATTTCTTTGCAGAACATGAAATTTTAGCTGCTGCATAAACTACCACTTACAAAAAAATACATAAATCATGTAGCACAGTTATACAGACAGTGGCCAGAACTCAAGTGTCTGTTTGAAAACTAGCAGACTATGGATACTGTAAGACACACCAGTTTGCCATTTTTTGTGTTTTCATGTGTGTGTGTGTGTGTGTGTGTGTGTGTGTGTGTGTGTGTGTGTGTGTGTGTATGTGTGTGTGTGTGTGTGTGTGTGTGTGTGTGTGTGTGTGCGTATGTTTGTACATATGCGTATATGTGTGACTGTGTGTATGCATGCAAAAGTGAAGCAAATAACATTTTTTTAAGTTGTCAATTTGCTTCAGATTCTGCTCTGTGGTGACTGCAGCTATATCATCGTGCAAGGAAATGTTCAACAGTGACAGCTGTTATGGTCAAGTGAAAAACAGCAGCTTAATAGGACTGAAAGCTGCTGAACAGAGTTGTCTTTTTTCTCAAATTCATATCACAATCATGGCACTTAATGGATTACATACCAATAAATACATAGTCATATGATGTAATCACAACTGATGGCATCTGGTAACAAGTGTGACTCCTAAGTGACAAAACACAACAGAATGAGCATGTTCAGTCACAATCCATACCCTAACTATGTATTATGGCTATGTATTATTGCTCTTATGTGTTGGTTTTGCTGCTGATACATTTCCTGGCCTTAATGAATCTATCTGTATTGATAGTATTTTAAAACTAAAGCAACTAGAATTGTAATAATTTTAACTCTTGTTATTTATTCCTTGTCCAGGTGATCCACTGTGGTGACCCCTAACTGGGAAAAGCCGAAAGAAGAAGAAGATTTATTCCTTGTCCAAAGTTTTAGATATGTATAATTATCTATATGCAATAGATTAAATGTTATAAAATTGGAATGGTATTGCTTTAAATGTATAGGATTGAACCTACTGAATTTAATTGAATTGATGGTGTCATTAATTTATGGGCTATTTAAGGCATTGTTCTTTTGGAGTGTGTAGTTCTGATGAAGTCCCTGAATAGCTTCGATGAAAGTGCTTAACTTTATGTTCTTTTTTTAAAGTTCAGGTTTTAACTATTTTTAACTTGGGCCTCATTTTTTATGGCTGCTGCATGCTCTGCAGTCCAACTCTGGAGCTAGTAATGTAGTTATACAGTTAAATATCGAGCTCCGGTTCTGTTTTTTGTTGGTAGTTCTCAGGAATGTACTTCTAAAGATTTTAGTATTCAGTATTGTAAATTATACAGTGATAGCTCATTACTATTCAAAAATGAGCACACTGATTTGACAGACCAATCAGTGAGCCCATTGCAAATTGAGCATATATGAATAGGAAAAAGTCTGGTCACTGAAGTACCATTAAGTGGCCAGACTTTCCTCTATTCCTGTATGCTACATAGGGATGTCTCAACTATTCAGATTTTCTCAAACTGTCCAGATTTTTGCTTTGTATTTTTGGTCTGTTCCTCATAAAATTTATGATTTGCTGAGAAATCACTGAGGAGTGACATCACTAAATAATGACATGCATTTGAGTTTCAGACTTCATGTCTTTCAGACAATACACTAACACAGATCTTGTTATTCTAGCAGCTTTCTAAGTATGAGCAACATTTACAACCAGTCCTAGTTTTGGAGCCTTTGTCCCCCATTATTTAAGGCTTTGTCCGCATTTCTTGAGCTAAGAGGTTGAGTGGTACATACAGAGGGCAGAGCAAATACAAGGAAGCTCAAGGACATTCTGCAAAACTAAAGAAACTGACCTGATTTTCCTTGTATTCTGCCCAGTCTTTCTCGTACTTCTAAACTGTCCGGATTTTATAGTTTAAAAAAGAAAGCAACAGAACTCTTCCTTTCTGCATTGCTGGTTTTTATCAGCTCTGATGTACTGTGCAAGCATGGGTATTTAACTCCCATAAGAATGCACAGTAAAGCAGAAAATGTGCAAGATCAAGGAAACAACACGGGGGAACACTACACTGCCATTATGCAAAAACATTGTTTAAGAAAGGTAAGCAATTTCTTTCTTAAATAATGTCATTGTATAATAACAATAACTGACTCATGGGTATGGATATATGAGGATTTACACACACCCACTTGTTGGTTATTGCTTAAATAAATGGTAACATGTTACTCAGCGTAATCACAATATATCTTAATTTTAATAAGGCATTAAAGGTTAATGTAATATAGTAAAAATGAGGGAGCTACTGCAAGAAATATACATATTTAGTAACCTAAGAGTATGCAGGATATGTAAATATTGTGTATGTATATTTTTTTTCTGTAAGGTTTTAGATGTTGTATATCACAACCAGTAAAGGCATTGTTTACTTTAAAAATATATGCTTTATATTGAAATGCAATTTCTGAGGGCAGACATGAGGTGATTCTTAAAGTCATTAAGCAGCTGTCAGCCTTGCATATGTGGTAGATGTATGCAAACATACAGGTTTCATTATTTTTTTTTAAATTAATTGTAAAGCACTTATTTAATGACATACTCAATGAAGTCAAAAGCTACACCATTATTTATTTATCAGGAAAGTCCGACTTGGAACAAAGTCAGTTTTCAGCAGAGGTCCAGGTTGAAGCATTACTAGTCTTTGTAATGTGGGAGTAAACTGGAGTACCCAGAGAAAACCATACGAACACAGGGAGGACATGCAGACTTCGCACAGAAGGCACTCCAGCCAAGAATTGAACTGAACTTCTTGCTGTGAGGTGACAACACTATTGCTGGACCACTGCACCATCCATTATAAGAATGATGTTTTTTTTTAATTTTTGCAGTTTATATTTAAGTAATGATCTATGACTGTACATAGGTATATCAGAATTTATCCAAGGCTGGTGTGGTTTGATCAGGAGGGCAAAGTTGAAGTGATTAAACAAAGCCAACCATGGGTAAATCCTGGAGCAGATTATTGCTATTATACAAAGACATTAGTTAAGAAAAAAATATTACCGTTTCTAAATAACATTATTGCATTAAAAGTCTTTAGTCTTCTTCAGCCAGCTTATAGTAGTCTGGAGAACTTAATCAATGTACTGAGCAGTGAGGACTGAAGACATTAAGTGAGTTGCTGTGGAACTGATTGTGCAGCTCCTAGCACGGAAAGGTGAGAGTTTTTTTTATTTTTTTTAAATATGTGTAGTTTTGTAATCTGCTCTTTGGAGTAGATCAATAGCAGCTTAAATTCTTTTCTTAGCAGTGCAGAGAAGGTAAGCAAACCTGCTTTTATCAAAATTCTTAAATTAATAGTCTGCTCCATGGAGCAGGTTAGGTTATAAGGATAGCATATGGTTCATATTCTGAAAGACCAGCCGCACAGTGACCGGGCTTCTTTGTATTGGTATATGCTTGACTTACAATGGGCCCTCTAGTTGTGCTGTCAAATCAGCGTTGTCATTTTTGATTACTAATGAGCCATTATTGTATAATTAGTAAGAAAAAAACCCAGCAGGTTGTTCTGTTTATTTACTTCCATCGTATCATGTGTGTATCCTTTTATACTCCTACTTAAATGCATGTACTAAATTATTTGCATTCGGATGGGCTTCCTTTTATATACGGTTATGGGCAAGTTATTAATTTTCTTTTGAAAAAAAATAGGTTTCCTGACTGTGACCTAAATAATTATTACATTCCACAATTTATTTCACAATTTTGTAATGGCTAATGAGTGCAAACAGTGAGAAATACAGGATAAAAGTTGCCTTGAAAATTGCTTTTCACTTTACATGGTTTTTGCTATATATAGTCATATCTCGGATACCTTATTGTACTACCCTAATACCTAAATAAAACAACAACAGAGCTAAAATAAAAAAATAGCACACCTTAATTACTGTTATGTACTTATGCCACAAAAGAAACAGAGATTTAATTTAAAACAGAATTACAATCAAAATGACCTTCTCATTAACATTTCAATTATTCATCCAAAAGTAATCTAGATGAAAAAACAGACAGAATGAAAAAACAATATATATTATTCTTTAATGTAATTTTAATCTTGGTGAAGTTTAAATATAATCTATATGTCTGCTTTTATCTTACTAGTTATATTTATTTTATTTACAGTATTGCATTTGTTATCCAGATTGATGACCTAGTCATATGTGATAGATTTCAGACAAGACCAGAGCAATGCACCATGAAAAGGTTAACAGACTCATCAAAGAGGAAATGCACATGCCCAGACTTACAGTTGATTACCATCATATATTTGAGAATAAACAAGGTAGTCCATACAAATAACTCTTGTACATGTGACAATATCATTCATTTATTAGGGCCCAGGCGTGGGTTAAGCAAGCAGATAGATCCTGATTGCAATCCTTACTTTTGTGCTGTGGGAGCAGGGAGTTATGTAAAATTTCTTTTAACAGCTTTTCATTGTTATTCACAGTAGTAGGAAGTGATGCCCAGTTGCAAAAGAAGCAAGTGACAGTGTGTTTTTCCATCCATTAGCATTAACTTTATAGTATGTAGCATTTCCATCCTAGTCCATGCCATGTTTCTAGCATGTTCTCACATGTACCTGGTAATCCTCTGCATGTGTGTGTGTGTGTGTGTGTGTGTGTGTGTGTGTGTGTGTGTGTGTGTGTGTGTGCGTGCACAGTGTATGCAAAAATCACTCTGTCTGTATAATCATCCAAATCCTTAGTTCCAGTGTTAGTAAGTCTGCCTGATTTGTGGAGATGTACGTAGTCATAGACAGCTAGATACATAATCACCCAGAAGGCTAGGCACATATCACCACTAAAGAGCCTCTAGGACACAGCCTCTCCTGCCAATTCTTGTATTTTAAGCTGATGATCTTTTTAGTTGAGAAACTCTGGGATATTTCCAGTTGCTAGATATGCCTAATAAAATACATCCCAAAAGGGGCATTGTATTCAATAATTGATCTGATCACTGTGGAATATAGATGGATAAGAACTTCCTTGGATCTAGATGCAATCAGTGCCATCCCAGGGCCACGTCCCACTTCTCAATATCATACAGGCTGCTAAGAAGTGACCTCTGCCTAGTGTATGTAGCTTCAATGGACCCTGTTCTTTTCGACCTATACCAAATTTCCAGGCACAATGTTGTCATAAACATCCACTCAACGATTGCAATCTCTTTTGTAAAATAAACAGAACCTGTTGAAAGGATGGATTTATATCAAGGAGAATGCTGCGACCATGGAATTATGTTTCACTCCACATAAAGGAAGGTACTTCTCTTACTCTGTTCTAGTGAATTTGGATGAATGGATGAGTAGCCACAAATACACTCCTGTTTTAAAAATTCTGTCCCATATGGATAGGGGAAACAGATAAATATCCCAACATATCCTTGCTCGGCCTATCTCTGTGTTATTTGTATGTAAATTATAAGGTCTCAAAACCAGCATGGGAATATAAGGTTAACCTTTTTAAGATCCTCACATGTCAATACCTTAGTAAGTACCTGAAAACCTGTAAATTCTCACTACTATGGTTCTGTCCCCCTAACAATTTGCAATCCTTTTAACTACATGCGGTTAGGATCAGTTTGGAAGTCATTCAGTTTATTTATTATGCTCTCAATTTGTATAGTGTTAAAATCCATAGCCAGGTTGAAGTAAGCTGTAAGATCAACATGTCCACTGTCCATGGCTTGAGCTACTCTCTCAAGGAAGAGATTAGATTAATTAGATGTGATCTACTCTTAACAAATCCAAACTGCTTGGGGCCAAACCTTATACGATTCTTTTTATCTTAGTTAATTAAGTCAGTTATGATATGTTCCATGGCTTTGCAGATGAGACTAGTCAGGATAATGCATCTGTAGTTTCTGGGGTTAGTGGTGGATCCACCTTTGTGAAGTTTCATCACAACGGCTGTGTGCCAGACTTTATGGACAAAAACAGTAGCCAGGCTCAATTTGAATAGCTGTAATACCAGGCCTTCTAGGGCATAGTTTTGTATTATTTATCAGGCAACTATGTGTGTTACATGGATGATATATTTTTCATCTTCGAGAGTACTTTTAACAAGTTTTCTTTGGTTATGATGTTGGTTTGAGATTCTGTGGGATATATGGGCTTTGTATAGTTATTTCAGGAGTGAAACCTACACTGGAATTGTTAGCGAGTTTATTGATTATATTTGCTGGTTTGGGTGTAGGCAGTGCCATTTTGGATAAGTTTTTAGTAAAGTTTGGTGTTACACCTTAGCTTTCTAACATAACTAAAAAAAGATTTGCAAATATCTCGTGAGATGCCTTAGTTTTCCTGATGTTGTTTTTTGGGTTTTTTATAGCCTTTTATTGTTAACCTTGATTGATGTTTTTTGTTTTGCTATACAGTTTAAGAAGCTTTTTTCCTTTTATTGTATTTCTTATTTATACATGCGAACCACTAGTCTGGTTTACTTTTAAACTTCCCATTTTATTAGGATCTGGTAGAGACTGCTAGAGGCTTCATCATAGAATTGAGAAGGTTTGTTTGCTTGAAGACTGAAATTTGTGATATTTGCATCTTGTTGTTTACTTGTCTATAATCAGATTCAACTAAAGAAAGAAGTACCGGGGGAGAGTTATTACTGATGCCATATTGATAAGGATCAGATGAAGAATATTTTGTCCTCTAGTGGGTTCACTGACAACTTGGTCTAGGGTGTTTTTATTTATGAAATAAAGGATTTTTTTAGCAATAACCTACAGTTGAGGTAGAGGTATTTCAGTTTATTGCTATGTAGTCAAAGACTCCCAAGATAATGGAATTCCTGTTAATCTGAACTTAATCCAAAGTGTTTAGGAACCTAACATGGTTTTCTGGGGGCACAGAGGGAGTCCTATAACATGCTATGGTCTGATAGTCCTATTTAATGTGATTTGGACATCAATCAGTTCTGTTTTGTGATCTCTAGGGAACTGCCTAGAAGTGATGTGGCCTTTAACAAATATGGATACACTACCACAGTTAACACTGGTCCAAAAGGTATGGTAGATGCAAAATCCTTATATGGATGGAGTTTTTTCTGTACTTTTAAACTAAGTTTTTGTAATAACACACACACACACACACACACACACACACACACACACACACACACACACACACACACACACGCACACACACACACACACACACACACACACACACACACACACACACACACACACACACACACACACACACACACACACACACAAACACACTCACAAACACACACACATGCTCAAAATGCAGCGGGGCTTCAAGATCAGGCAATTTGGCATTTATATGCCTGGCATTGACCTGTGCCACCATGATGTCATCTGGTGCTTGATGTTTTTTTAGGTTAGGAGATCCATTAGCTGGACTCTTTTCAAAATGGCACTTGGGGGCAGCAAATGCTTTAGCCAGTATACAGAAGCCCTGAAGCAAGAAGTAAAAGTCATTCCTTGAAAAACAAGTGGTAATGGTTAGCATCTCCTCCCATGCTGACACATACTGAAACCGTCTAGAATGACTACTACTACGCAGCCAAACATTGAAGCCAATCACCTTTTACCTGCACTTCAGTATCATTCTAAGAAAAGGAAGGATTCTGCTCAAAACCATGGTCTTGCCTGCATTTACAGCATATATGGAGATCTCTGTCATGTCTCTCTGCATATCCCTCAGGGGTTTATGAGCCAGTTTGTTTATACACACACATAGAGCACTTCTATGTCATAATCATATTTGTTTGGCTTAAGGCTCTTTAGAGCCCTTGACATGTCGGCGATCTTGACTGCTGAAAGACAGCTCACTGTCATCATTTCTTTGTCCAGTCTATTGAGACTTGAGTCAGCATATCTGGCATTGTAGTAGGATAAAATTAGTATGTTGAACATTTTGGTAAAAAACAAAATCTTTGCATGCTTACAACTGTAACCTTACACAGATTTAAGTTCACGAATGCATGCCTCATATTTACTTTTTTAAATAATGCCATGAATGCAGCATGAGCTCCAAGCAGATTTTTTTTCATTATCTCGCAGATGTAATACAAGATTCTGTTACCTAAACCAAAACTTTAATGTAAATGCATAAACACATAAAACAAATTCCCGTTTTATAAACACAATAAGTCATATAAATTGGTGCATTATGCAGATGTTATCATACTCCCTTTTAAGATGCTTGCATTTTGGGTCTGTGACCTATAATATCTGAAGTGCGACAATATCAGTAGAACATGCACTCCTTCATGTCCTACTGCTTTCAAACACTGCTCTAACAAAATCTACTAGTTTGTTCATGCATCATTCTCATAACAAGGATCATTTTGTAAATAAGCAACAGTAAGTCATTTTAAATGAAACAGATATTAATAATAGATATGTGATTCTGCTTGGAGATCCATAAGAGAAATAGTTAGCTTTTGCATCTTTTAAAAAAATGCAATGATTTCTGTCAGAATAATTAACTAAATGTCAGTTCAATAACCTAGAGCTATAGAGGTGTTAGAACTGTGTTCATCAATACAGTAATTGCTGGTTCTATTGGTTGAATGACCACTGTAGTTCTGCACAACTGCCACTAGAGGCCACTCTTCACTGCATTAACAAAAAAATATTCATACTCTGTGTTTGTGCAAAAAAGATTTTTATTTTTAGAAAAATCTTGTTTACCCACTTATATATATAGACACTGAGACCTTCCAAACAAACAGATCATTTAAAAACACTCATCCATACTATCAATTTAGAAAAAAAAAAGCTTTAGCTTTAACAATAGTATCGATAATCAAAGACGGATGTGCATCAGCTTAGAGAAGTAGTAAAACTGGCTGTGTCTTCTGATATTGTATCCTGAAATGTCATAAATACAAGATCAGCAAAACATGCTGTTTACCTTTCAGTATAGTGGAATAGGCTTCTTCACCCATGTTGTACTTTCTTTTGTGGTTGAGGCACTCGGACAAAGGGAACAAGTGAATTTTATATTTTCCCTAGGTTTCTCATAAATCAAGGATGTGGGCCACATCACTTATATAGATGGGGTGCAGAGGCACAGACCTTGAAATCAATTAATATTTTGCAGCATTTAGTGACATATTTAGTGATTTTCTTGCATAATGCTGTTTTAGTTTGTATGCATTCTGTCCCATTTGACTTTTTAATGGACAAAAATAAGCTACTACTAAGTGACTTGGAAAGGATTCTAAGAGGCAGCATTGCACTGGGGGATTTATTCCAATAAAATTCCAAATCTTCATACATGTAGAACATATTGGAAATATGAAGTCAACTTTGAAGTACCAGTCTGTAACCAGCACTGTTTTATATGAATTAAAATGTGTAAACAGTCTTACAAAGTCATTATTTGAAATAGTACTTTCCATGAAGAATGCTAATTAGTAGTGCTTTTTTAACAAGACTTCTGTTTTCTGCTTCAAGTCCTCCTTCATTAAATCACCTACAACTAGTAAGTAACAGTGCACTGCCTATACCGGTATGTCTAAAGTACTTTGAGCATTGCTATTATTATTGTTATGGTCAAGATTATCATCTTTACCTCTGGTTACATATTCAACCTTTCAAGCTTATGAAGCATTTCTGATATTATGCAATGTTTATTTCTTTAATTAGTGAGTTGGGTGGCAGAGGATGTATAGGAGGGTGGAGTAACTGTTACCATATCTTGTTTAGATGTGATATGTTTCATCATGCTCCCTCAGTGATGACCACATTCAGAGAAACTGAGGGAAAGAATCTGCAAATATTAAACATGGCTCCCTGTGCATGGGAGTGTTCTGCCAGCATCTCCTTAATTAATATATCCTAAGAGTATGCATTCTTGGGGTGGGTTATGTACTTTCCAGAAGCCAGCCATCACTTTGCTGGGTCTTGTTTCAAATAACTTCTATCAAAAGAATATGTAAATGCCTTTCCTTCTCTTGGAGGAAGGGTGTGTATCTTTCCTGTCTGGACATGGATAATAGCTACAGGTGAAGGCTGGGGGGGTTCTAACTCAAGTAAACAAATTGATGCAATATGTACGGATTGTCCATCTGAGATGGTATGGATGTGGAAGCTGGCACGAATGGGTCCGATGTCATTCAGTGGGTGGGAAAGCGAGTAAGAGAAGGTGACATGAAAAGGCACTCCTGTATTAGGTTGGCATCATACTGTCATGCTCCTGTTCTCTTTCTCTCATGGTACCAGAGACTGAGGAGGTGCACTGATGTCTGAGGGCTGGAAAATGGTGAGGGCAGAGAAAAAAAGTAGTGAAACTGTAACAAGACAATGACGACTGGAAACATATTCATAAACTGTAAGATCTACTTCCAAAAATGAGTTCCTGGTTGTATGGCAAATACATTTTTTGACCCCATTCAGAGAGAAAGAAGACTTAATAATCTACATATATTTTTGCAAAAATGGAAAAACTGAGGGAAGAATTTAATAAAAGCTACATGGACTTATTTGCCTGTAGGCACAGTGGCATGGTACTTACATGGAAGTAGCAGATGTGCGATCCAGTAAAGGGAGCAAAGGGGCGTACACAAGCGTGCGAACATGGAAGTGTCCGTGGCATGCAAATCACCTCATAAGCAGATGAAATGCATGCAAATGAGGAAGGTAGAGCAATACAGCAAGCAGATAGGCAGTCGTGCAGACCCCGTGTTGATGTCCATAATGTACACTGAAAAATTCTGTGTACAGAAAGTAAAAATGACACCAGGGCTGTAAAAGTGGAGGTACAGTGGCAGAAATAGTAGAAAGGACACATATATGTGCAAAAGTAACCACTGTGTGTCCAAAATGTATGGAAAATAATATAAAATAATTTTGTTTTAATATCCCAGGTATGTTTGCATGGCATGCAGCAGTGTGCAAACATGCTGTTATTGGCAAACAAAAATTAAAACGATTGTAAAAAACAGAATTTGTGAGTATGTAACAGTAATGCATTAGTGGACCCAGTGTGGAGTATGTCCAATGTAGGACTGCTGTGGTTGCTAACGAGGCTGGGCCTGAATCTGTGTAGTTACCAGGTACTGTGCACAGATCTGTATGCAAATGAGGTGGGGTTACTGAATAGCACAAATGGGTATCGATGTCCTCAGATCCCATCCGTGTAGGCACAGAACCATGTTGGTGTCCACAGAAGAGGCAGCTGACATTTAAAGGGGTTGTGTCCACAAACTTTTAAGCTCATTGGAGCTCAGCAGTGCCTGTTTGCGCGTCATGCCACTCTGCTTAGCAGGGTGTGTGTGTCTGGTGACTGTTAAGCTTTGTTTACCTTAGGGGTGCGTGTTTCAGTGGGTTTAAGCATATTTGAGCATGTTTGCATGACATGCAGCGGTGCTGAGAATGACCTGCTATGGGGGTGTGTCTACAGACTGCTGAGCTTTCTTTATCTTTGCGGTGCGGGTTTGCACGGCATGCCGCAGTGCTCAGCAAGGGAGGCTGTCAAAAAAAAAATTGGCTGAGAAAGCCAATGAGATATTAATGACTGGTGAGCCCTGTTTCACCTAAGCTAGGGCCATTAAACCCCTTAATGATGTACTTGGCAGGTGGAATGCATCATTGGGAGCCAATTACACAGGCACACCTACAGCAGAGCACAATAAAGTATGCATACACCCTGCAATCTGATTTTCCTCCATACTTTGCACCATTGGAGTACAGACTTGGGAATTTTAACTTAAAGAATGCTAGGGGCTGCTGCAAGTCTGCTACATATGTATGTGCTAAATGCTGAGGTCAATGCAGCTGCAGCTGACCCTGACTATAGGTCTAGACTGAGAAGGAGAAGAGTGTTCAGGCCCAGGGTAAACTACTAGGAGCTACATGAGCTGGAGATTGTAGAGTGCTACAGGGTAGAAAGGGACATACTACAACAACTCAGTGAATTCTGCAGCCCTCAACTCAGACCCACAGCAAAGAGAGGGGAGCCCATCCCAGTGGAAATAAAAATTATTTGTAGTCCTTAGGATACTAGCTACAGGCACTTTCCAAAGACCAACTGGGGACATGATGGGAATCTCACAGGCATCTGCTTTCAGGGTACTCCACCAGTTCCTGAATGCCATGCTACCGCATGCCAGTAAGCACATTTATCTTCCCTACACCCCTGAGGAGAGAGCCAGCAGTATGCGACTCTTCTACCATGTAGCACACTATCCTAAGGTACTGGGTGCCACAGATTGCACTCATGTACACATCAAGGCATAACCCAGTGAAGAGGGTAGAATCTACATCAACCACAAGGTGTATCACTCTATCAAATGCCAGGTCATGTGCAACACCCAGGGCATTATCAGGAATGTGTGTGCTGGCAACCCTGGTAGTTATCACAACTTGCATATCTGGTATGCATTACAGCTGTACCAGATGTTTGCTAGGGGGGACATCCCACACAGCCATTTACTTGAGGATGCTGGCTATGCCCTGGAACAGAGGATAATGACACCCATCAGAAATGCACATCCACCCACAGCAGAATGCCATAATGAGGCACATGCACAAACCAGGAACATCATAGAGCATGTGTTTGGGTTGTTGAAGTCACGGTTCCAGTGCCTTAATATATCTGGTGGAGCCTTGCAGTACTCTCCAGCCATGTATGCACAGATGTTCACAGTATGTGTCATGCTACACAATATGATCCTCGGAAACAGCTGCAACAGGATCAGCGAAGGGAAGGGATGCACAGCCCCCCCACCAGTGCCTAGGTCACTACAACTGCACCCACAGGGGGACTCGGAGGAGGAACCCCCCTGAGGCTGTCCTTGTAGACAGACGTAGGCATGCCCAATATGCTCTGGCCTTGACCAAGAGACAACCCATAGCACATGTACTGACAACCTAGGGCCCTAGAGTTTGACACCGTGCTCCAACTCACATACATATCAGTAAAAAGTAATGACAGCCAGGCCATACAACCTGTACCTCACCATGTATTGAATGTGGACTGCCTGCATCAGACAGAGTCAGCCCCGAACTACAGGTCTGTCAACTGCTGCATTTGCAAGGTAAATCACTCTTCTGTACACCACTTGTAAGGGGTACTATAATAAGGTAGCATATGTATGGACCTTCCACATGTATACAAAGGAATATAGTGGGCGATATATAGTGTGCTGCTGGGCTACTTGCAGAGATCTATAGTGGGATACTGGGCTACTTGTACAGATCTAACAGACACTTGGGACAACAGGTAGAATGTGGATAGAAGAACAGGTCCTGCATTCGCATGACTCTCCTGCTGTGCATGGAGTCTGAAACTCAAATATCTGTCAGTATTAATTTACTGCAGTCTTGAATGATTTGCCACTACTTTTCCAGAAAACAATAATGTTATGCAAAATAGGCCAAAAATATGTGGCAAGAGTCTGGACAGTCTGTGAAGCTCTCTACAGTTCTGAAGTTTGAGTCACATATTAAAGTCAACAAACAGCTGGGGAATGCCTTGAACAATGTCAGGCAACTCCAGAACTGTGGTAACAGGTGCAGCACACGATGGCCTGCAGCACACAATAATCCCAGACTGGAGTACAGGTAGCTCTGTCCTGGAGTCATCTTGTAAGTACTGACAATTACATTGGGCATGCTCCTACACTTAGCTAACTTGAGCCCAACTCTGTTGCTTCCACTGCCCGAAGACCTTCTGGGGTTATCTGCACATACACAGCACAACAGCTGTCCAATGACACCAGACCAAGGCCGCAAGAATACATAATCCACTCACCCACAGACCCCAGATCTGGTGGGCTGTCACCCTGTAGACAGACAGAGGTATGCAGGTGATGTAATGTACAATGGATGCAATGCATGGCTTGGACAGGCCATATTGTCCCTGGCCAGATGTCTGCCTATCAAACTGCAAACAGCCATATATGGCCAGACTGGTAAGTGTACACACCTAGCAGAGATATTACCAGGTATCCTACCCCTAGGACACTAGATACAATAACAGTACCAAGCAGAATCACTCTGCAGGCCACACATGCTGTCTAACACATGGCCACTTTGCATACTCCACAAGTACTGAACCTGCATCAGCATATACAAAAGACATAATTTGTGGCACGTGCAATAAGTACTGTGAGCTGTGGTGTGTAATACTAGTTAGGTAGGAGTTTTAATCTCACATTCTCCAGCTATGTGTGTGTATGTATCAATATATTCCCTCACAGCCACTATGGACATGCTCATATGCGCTGTCTCCATGCAATGGTATGCATTTTTTGCCCTGTGACTGGCTGCTGGCCTGTAAATTCCCTCCTCTGCAAGGCCTGATGATGTTATCCACCTTAAGAGCACTGGCTGGCAGTATATTAGCAGATAAACAGTGTGGAGCATGTGATAAGTACTGCAAGTTATAGTGTGTAATACTAGATAAGTAGGAGTTCTAATCTCCCATCCTCCAACTCAGTGTGTGTGACTATATCCCCATACAGCACTTCAGACAAGCCCCTATGGGCTACCTCTGTGCAATGGTTATGCATTTTATGCCTACTGACTAGGTGCTGGCCTCAACATTGGCCTCCATTACAAGGCCTGCCGATGTCATCCACCTTAAGTGCACTGTCTGGCAGTGTATTAGCAGATAAACAGTGTGGCACATGTGATAACTACTTCAAGCTATAGTGTGTAATACTAGATAGGTAGGGGTTCTGATTTGACAGCATCTAACTCTGTGTGTGTGCAAATATGTCCCCTGACAGCACTACAGACATGTCCATGTGGGCTACCTCTATGCATTGGTTATGCATTTTATGGGCCTGTGACTAGCTGCTTGCCCTAAATTGCTCTCCTCTACATAAGCATAACTGACGTCTGCCACCATCTACAGTTGTATGTGCAGACTACCCAAGTGACATGTATCAAGGATAGTAGTGTGTCACAGGGTATGAAAGCATGATGACGTTGACTGATCCCAATGTCCCTAACACACTGTTCCACACATATGCAGCTAGGGAGTCATGCACATATACACTGCAATACCTTGCTGATGTCATATCTCTGCTGTGCTTCCTTGCCATCCTGTGCTGCTATATTGCTGCCATGTATCCATAGTTGTACTGCTCAGACTCCTCAGACAAAAACATACAACGCTCTGTGACACACCTGTCATTCTGTAACACTACCACCAGTGTACCATCAGGCAACAAAGATACACTACTTTTGATGTGTAGTCCTGACACATGCCAGCATACAGTGCCTGTCATGGCCCACAACAACTGCCATGGCATAACAATAGTGCACCACACAAACACATGCAAAGATATATAGTCACCCCGTGCATCAGATACATATATGCATCTCCCCACATCGATGGCATGGATGGCAGGGATGTGACACAGGTATCATCACATGTACAGGGTGTGGTGTGGGGGTGCCAGAGGCCTAGGCTCTGCCAAGCAGTTGAGAACATATGAGTGAGTCAGGAAGGGGTGCTGGCTACCTGGGCCATGGAGATGTGCTGCGTGTGTCTGTAGGTGACCTGCATGTGACAGTGGTATTGGAGTATGTGCATGTACACAGTCAAGCTCAGTGCTAGATATACATATGTGTATGGTGGACAGCTGTGTACCATACATGGTAGAGTGGACAGTTCACTGTCTCTGGTCATGAACACAGGAACTGGCTTCATCAGGAGTAACATGGGCAGCACCATGCTCAAGGTCAGATGCAGTACTAGTACCTGATGGTGACTGCTGTCTGCTGGGCCTGTGCCCCCCATGGGACTGCCCAGGACCATGTTCCCATGGCCTGCCACATTGTGGTGTGGACAGCACACCTTCTTCTGTATAGCTGGAAGTACTGCCACTACAGGAACGTGAGTGTGCACAGCCACGTGCACTCCCAGCAGATGGTGTTGCTGGCCTATGTCCACATGTCAGATGCCCAATCCAAACCACATGTTCCAGCACAGACAATGTGAATTCAAAGACAGACACTGTTTGAGCCCACCATCTGTCCACTACATCAGTGAAATGTTCCATGGCATCACCCATGTGGTGAAGGCAGTCACGGATGTCAGACTGTGCTGCATCCATAACCCTACGCATCCATCTAGTGTTACATTCAGATCATGCCTGTGCCTCCAGGACAGCCCAAAACATGCGACAAGTGACACGCGATGTGACACCTCCAAGAGGAGGTGGATGGACAGCATGCCTCTTTTGAGCACCCCTGTCCATCTGCCTGTGTGGGATTTCATCAGGTCTCTGGCTATAGCCAGTGTCTGCACTCACTGATGTCATAGTCCTCACACTGTCCTGTACTATGTCGCCACCCTCTGACTGTCCAATATCTGTGGCCTTTGGTGACTAGGTATGTGTGGACATACTGACTGTGTGCAGGGACAATGGGGGCAAAAGAGGTATGTCAACCTCTGGGACAAATTCAGCCATGACAACCCCACCTATGCCTCACTATGGCCACCATCATGATCAGAGTCCAATGTGACACTGACATCAGGTTGTGAGGGGGGACAGACTCCAACCCCCCTGTTCACCTGTGAGAAGCAAGACAAAAGCAGTACATGACTACCTGCACTATTATGTATGGTAATCCACACAGAATAATACAGATGGGGATGCACAACTGCATTACATGTCCCACATCTTCTCATCTCTGATCCCATGCACAACACACACACACACTCAGAAGAACATACACAGACAACCCAGGCCCTGTATAACATGCACATCAGCTACACCTGGGTAACTTTACCAGGTCAATACACCTGTGAGGTATGCAATATGACAGTTTATCTGACAGAACTACATATAAAACCCAGTATACTTATCTTGACAATGATATGCCAGTTGTAGTAGCACTGCCTCAGGTATGTACCATCTCCCTATTGTGTTTGAATGAGCATCTTGGAGTAATTGCCTCATGCATGGCAGGCTGTATAGTTGCTCATAAGTATAAGTGCAAACATGTTAATTTTTGTACAAATATACACCTGTCATTCCCTAGGTTATGCACTGTAGTTAAATGCTCTGACATGGAACATATAATTATTCTACTCTGGCTAAGCACAACAATTGAGCAAAAGGCAAAATGGCAGCCCTTAACATTCATAAGGTATATCTGATCTTGAAAAACAACAGTATCACACTTACCTGGTACAGGACCATAAACACCAGCCACACCTGATGGATCTGTGAAAAGGTGAAGGAGATGTAATGTCAGGAATACAAAATGTTGTAGTGTTACAAGGTATTATGTGCATATACCCACATGTATAATAGCTAATGTGATACTGGCCATATTGCTGCCATCATGAGTCTGTTTGCACACCAACACCCCCGATAAACCTGACAAACATTTACTGGTCTGTAGAGCCTGCCACTGCTAATGTATTATACTGATGAATACAGTAAGCTTATCTGGATATTCCTCTAATGTGGATGCTGTGGCAACCACCTCCAGGATGTTTGGCATGATGGTTGGCTGGGAGCTGTGAGTTGATCCTAGGTTCACCAGGAATTCCTCCACCAGTGGCAACAATTGCCCTTTGATGTGTGGCATTGACAATGTCTGTGGCCCAGTGTTGAACCTGCTCATAGGTCCTGTCCTGTTGACCAATATCAATAACAGCCCTCACAAGGTTGGCCCACAATGCTGCCAACTGTTCATGATTCTGCAACCCCTTGACAGCAGGATGTGATGTTCAATCTGAGGGTATCCAGTATAGCATCATTTTCTGCAGATGAAACTGGAGGCTGTCTCTGTCGGTGTATCGTTCCTGAAAGACAACAAGAGGGGAACACATTACAGGACTAGATATATGAATGTCCACTATGTATAGACACTACACACCCATAATAGTCTGCACTATCCACTGTTCCCTCACACGTCATACCCCACAGTTTGGCAACACACTACATGTGTGGTTATCACCAAGATAGTAGCAATACTGGGTAATGTCCCTATGTGCTGTGACAGATTCTGCTGCATGTCTCTACAACCATCACTGCAGTCTACTGTTGTGTATCCCTTACAGGCAAATCTCCACTAATATGTGATATGGCCAGTGTCGGACAAATAGCAGTGTGCTATTCCAACATCTATTCCAGGCACACTGATGTGCCACAATGACAGACAGCAATGCAAACCTGTTGTTGTATGTGTTCACTGTAGGCATCATACCTCTCAATTATTTATTTATTTTATTTTACATTTGTTGACCGGGATAGTCCAACTGTATGCATGTCCATTTTCAGCGGAGGCCCGGGGAGAAAAGCTCCAAGGGTAAGCAGATACAGCATTACATAATACCAGCATTACATATTACAAACAGACTATTTACAGAGATTACATAAACAAAAAAAAATAATCCTTGTTTTCCCGCCTTCCTCGACTAGCTTAGACCAGTTTACAGGCATTGCTGTATTCTGGGCTGTGGTGTAGTTCCTGTGTTGTCCATTACCTTACTTGGATAGAAGGAAGTTTCTTTGCTCACCAGTGGGAGTGGGGAGCCTTGAGCAGCCTACCTGTCCTTGGGGGAAGTGACCTCAGCACAAGAAGCTGTAGTAATTGGTTGTTTGGGACCATTCCTAGCTCTTTTGTAGTTCACTGTTTAAAATCCGCCTCTGGGCGTTTTTTTCTGGCTATACTGCTCAGACAAGCTCCACGTGGGTTTACAGAGTGGTCCTGGCAGCAAGGAACTCAAAAAAGTGACTACCTTCTGGATTTAAGTATCTTTGCTTTTTTTCACTGGAAATAGCTTCTGTAGCTTACTTTGAACTAGCCTGAACTGTTTTTAACTGATTGCTGCATTTATTTTAAAATCTGCACTTAAAGTTACATTTAGTCGAATTTGATCGAAAGTTTGCTTGTTTGTTTGTTTAATTTAACTGTGGAGGCTGCCCACTAAAGTGTGCTAGCCTGTGCAATTAATTTATCACTGTCTCTGCATTTTCTGTGTGTTTCTACCAAAAAAAAAAAAAATAATCCTTGTTTTCCCGCCTTCCTCGACTAGCTTAGACCAGTTTACAGGCATTGCTGTATTCTGGGCTGTGGTGTAGTTCCTGTGTTGTCCATTACCTTACTTGGATAGAAGGAAGTTTCTTTGCTCACCAGTGGGAGTGGGGAGCCTTGAGCAGCCTACCTGTCCTTGGGGGAAGTGACCTCAGCACAAGAAGCTGTAGTAATTGGTTGTTTGGGACCATTCCTAGCTCTTTTGTAGTTCACTGTTTAAAATCCGCGTTTGCACGGCTTTGCGCGGTCGTGCGCATAGCGCAGCGCCGTTTAAACAAGGTTAAACTTGATTAAACAAGGTTAAACTTTTTCTGGCTCTGCCAAGTCTGCTCTTCAAATTTTCCCTTAAAGAAGCTCTACTCTTAGTATAACCAGAATACTCACTGTATTATAAGCCTAGCACTTGTTCTCAATACTTCTCTACTAAGTAAGCACTCTCGTACTAAGTAAAGCACTACATCTACTTACCACCCCTGTGAATACCCACTTCCCTTAAAGCTATACCACTCCCTTATACTGTTCTAGCATGTCGAGTGGTAGATTACTGGTGTCGTCTCCAGTTCAGCTGGTCAATCTGGGCATCTTGAGACAATGCTACAATTGTCTCATGTACACAGACAACCCTCTCCTCCTCCCAACAAATACAATTACATGTGAGAGATGCAACTATATTGCCAAACTGGAGGCTGAACTCTCTCAACTCAGGGCTGGCATGACCAGACAGGAGGAGATGGCAATCACACACACAACAATCCCAGTCCCACATAGACCTACCACAACTGCAAACCAAACACATAAAAACACAAAGACATACTCTGAGGCTCTAATAAAAAACTTACCAAAACAACAGAGGCTCCCAAAGCAGACATCCAAAAATCCACCACCTCAAAACAAAACACATGCAACACATACTTCAACAAATCAGTGTGTCAACCAATGGCAGCCCTTAAGGCCAAACACCTTGCCTGATACACTAATAATAGGTGACTCCATAGTCAGACACACTAATGTCCCACTGACCAGGCTGAACAAGGAGAAGGTGATTGTGAGCTGTCTATCGGGAGCTAGGATCCGCCACATAACACACGCACTCAGGTCACTCCAAAGCAAGTACAAATATGACTCCGTCATTGTCCATGCTGGTGTGAATGACCTGAGACATACCTCCCTGGACTATATGAAAAGAGACATAGACGAGCTCTCCGATTATGTAGCCCAGGCTGGCATGACCCTGACCCTGAGCAGCATCTTGCCCTCACCAAGAATGATACCACAATACAAAGACAAGATGATCAGCTTTAACAATTGGCTCAAGTACTGGTGTCATTCTAAGGGGATCCAATGTTTGTCTGCCTGGGATGATATGTTGGACAAGCCACGCTGCTTCGCAAGGGATGGCTTACACCTGTCACCACTGGGCTTCCGGATATTGGCTAAGGCTCTTGCCACCCCCATAGTGCCTTTTTTAGGCGAGGCTCAAAAGACAAACTCACCTCCTTAGAAAACAAAAATGGAAAAAAACTAAGGGTAATGCTGCTCAATGCCAGAAGTCTAAATCTCAAGATGCAGGCACTTGATGCACTCCTCAGCATGGAGAACATCGACGTCTGTGCAGTAACTGAAACCTGGTTCAAGGCTCCTGAGAGCACCCCAGCACTACCAGGCTATACCTCGTATCATGCTTTTCGGACCCAAAACCCGGGCCGAACCACAAAGGGAGGGGGAGTGTCCATATTCATAAAGGACACCCACACCTCCAGGTTAGTAGCAACACATGAAGCTTCAGAGACCATACAGGTGCAACTAACCATAGGCAAAACTGCTATACAACTGGTAGCATGTTACAGACCACCCTCCCAATCCCAAGAACCCCACTCAGCCTTCCTGAAGACATTAGAGGATATGAATGTATCACAAAATACCATCATACTGGGAGACTTCAACTACCCAAACATAGATTGGGTACATTATTCTAGCCCTAATACCCCAGCCCAAAGGTTCCTGGAATTCATAAATTCAAATGCACTGGAACAACTAGTCACCTCTCCCACTAGGGGAGATAATATACTAGACCTGATCATCACGAACATGGGGACAAAATGCTCCACACCAGAAGTATGCCCCTCACTAGTGAGATCTGACCACAAACTAATCACCCTGGATATACATATCCCACCTCCACCCCCAGCACAAAAGACCACAGTGAAAAACTTCTCAAAAGCAGACTTCACTCTTCTTAAGACTGAGATGGTATCCTTTAAGCCCACTGTGCCAGTGGATACCACATCCCACAATGCCAAATCCTTCACAAATGCTTTCTATGGACATCTCCAAGAATGCATGGATCATGCAATCCCAAACAAATCCAAGTCCCTCTCCACCAAATGTAAGCATCCTGTCTGGTGGACCTCAGCCATAAACAAATTGTATAACAAAAGAAGGAAGCTACTGCATGTCAGAGCGAAATCCCATGAAGGGAAGACATCTCTGATCAACATTAGCAGAAAACTACATTCTCGCATAAAAACATCCAAGGCAAACTTTGGGAGAAAAATCGCTAAGGACACTAAAGATAACCACAAAGCCTTCTTCAGCTATATTAGAAACCTGGGCGGAAACCCTCAGATATGCTCAGAGTTGGTTCACAACAACAAAAAATACACTGAACCCACAGATATTGCTAACATTCTGGCTGATAGGTTCAGTGCAAATTTCTCGCCTCCTTCACCCCCAAAAGAAGAAATACTTATCCCAGCTGAATGTAATCTCCCTGTCATCTCAGATGTCCAAGTGAGAACCGCCCTAAACAAAGCAAAAAACACAGCATCAATGGGACCTGACGGTATCCCGGGGTGCATGTTACGTGAACTCCAAGGGGAGCTAAACCCACACATAAAAATGCTATTTAACCTGAGCCTTACTTCGGGATATGTACCTGAACACTGGCATACAGCAACAGTGGTCCCACTCCACAAGGGGGGTGCCTCTACAGACCCTGGAAACTACTGCCCCATAAGCTTGACTAGCCTGGTCTGCAAAGATATGGAAAGAATCATTATGGAACTCATAAACAGAGACATAGGGGACCTACCGACGCTTGACCCCACCCAGTTCGGCTTTGTAAAGGGCAGATCCTGCCTTTTAAACCTGGTTGACTTTTTCAAAACAGTCACTAGAGCCATTGATGAGGGCAAAGCAGTCCATACAGCATACCTGGACTTGGCTAAGGCCTTCAACACAATACCCCACTCAGGCATCATAGATAAGCTAAACAGCTTAAAAGTAAACCCTTATGTCACTAGATGGGTTGCAAACTGGCTAAAGGACAGAACCCATAAAGTTAAAACCGCTGGAGCAATGTCAGACTCAAAGCCAGTCACAAGTGGTGTCCCACAGGGATCTGTCCTGGGACCCCTCTTGTTCGGCATTTATTTCTCAGATGTTAAAGCAAACATGGGAGGGCTGTGGCTGACAAAGTTCGCAGATGACTGCAAACTAGGTGCCATAGTCGATACACCAGCAGATACACACATCCTACAAAAAGGCCTCACTGAAATGGACAACTGGTGCCATAGTCACGGCCTTAAACTAAATGCCAAAAAATGTATAGTTATCCCTTTTGGAAAAAACAAAGTACCCACAAATTATCACATAGACAGCAACCCACTGAGTACGGAAAAAGTAATCAGAGACCTAGGGACCCAAGTAGACAGCGACCTCTCATTTGACACCCACGTTGCCAAAGTGGTTAGAAAAACATTTTACCTTGCACACCTCATCATGAAGGGTTTCACATCCAGATCCAAGGATGTCATTGTACCCCTATATTCCTCCCTCATCAGACCCATGATTGAGTACAATGCCCCATTTGGTATGTACCTCACCCGGCACTTGCAACAGCTGGAGAGACCACAAAAGTACCTTACCAAAAGGATCAAGGGTCTCCAACATATGTCTTATTCTGCCAGACTAAAGAAACTTCAGCTCTATTCAGTAGCATACCGCCTGCTCAGAGGTGATCTCTGCCTGACATACAAGGCCATGTCCAATCAGGATCTGATGGACATGCTCCACCTCAAAAAATCCAAATCCATCAGGACCACGAGAGCTAAAGACTTAAACCTCGGCACAAGTATGAATAGGACATGCTGGAGGGATAGATTCATAACCCAGAGGCTTCTCATGCTTTGGAACAGGATCCCAGTTTGTATTAGGCAGAGCCCCTCACTGAATCTCTTCAAGAGAAATCTTGATGAGTGGATGGGAGATCGTAAGTTTACCCCAGGGGTCACATCTGTGTCACTGCTAGACAGAGGCACAGTAAACTAATTCTATTATATAAGGGGACCTTCACTGTGTCACTACTAGACAGAGGCACAGTATTCTGGATTTTATTTGTACATTTTTGTACCATTTCATGGGGTGGCAAAAGCCACATCACTATGGCTAGGCTTACAAATGCCCCAGGGCAGATAGCCTAGTACTATACTATGAAACTATGAAACTATAAGTAAGCAAGTTAAACAAGTTCCACAGGTTACAGTTAATCATGTGCACAAGTCAGGATTAAATTAAATTACACAGTAAACTGGTTAACAGATTTTTACACATTCTGGAGAGAGTTAGCCAGGCTTGATACATTGACATAGCCAGTTAAGTGACAAATGTTGTTTGAGTCTAGTTTTAAATTGACCTAAGGTGGAAAGTAAGGTAATATCAGCTGGAAGAGAGTTCCAGGATCTACTTACAGAGTTTGCAAAGAGAGAATCACTGGCTGTGTTATTAATTTTGCTAGTCTGAATTAGTAGTTTGTTAGAGGATCAAAGCGGTCTAGGATTGTTATAGGGGGTGATAATATTTTTAAGTGCAGGAGTATTGTCCGGATTATAGAGGATTTTATAGGCCATAATCAGTTGGTTATACTGGATTAGGCTAGGTAGTTCAAGCCAACCAAGCTGATTTAGATTGATGCAATGATGTGTCCTAAAAGGCAGCCCAGTGGCAAACCTGGCAATGTGGTTGTACAAATTGAGAGTTTGTTAGGGACAGACTTGTTTAAATTTGAGAGTAGAGGGGATGCATACAGAAGGGTTGAAAGAAGGTGAGAGCGAGCTATGGCAATTTTAGCTGGAGGGGTTAGGAAGGCTTTTATTCTGTAAAGTGACCCTAGTTTTTTATTGATGGTTTTGATAGTTTGGTTAACATGTAGGTCAAATTTTAGATTATTGTCTATGATGACACCTAATAGTTTTGTAGATGGGTCAGGGGAGATTATTGTGTCATCATTTGATTTTATGGCAAAGGTGAAAGCGGTAGACCTATGTGTTGGTGAAAATAACAGCATTTTAGTTTTTTTGGGATTTAGGATCAGATGATGTTCAGAAAGCCAGTTTTCTATTGTATTAAAGGTGGTCTGGGTAGCTGACCATAACTCAACTGGAGATGTGGCTGAGAAAATCAGAGTAGAATCATCAGCATATTGGATACAGCTGACTTTTGGGATGACAGTATAAAGGTCGTTAATGAAGATGGAGAACAGCAAGGACCCTAGTATAGAGCCTTGTGGTACTCCAAGGGTGTTAGGTAGAAGGTTAGAGAGTTTGTTCTGCCAGAGGACAGCCTGCTGTCGACCATTCAGGTAGGATTGAAACCATTGGAGGGCTCCAGTATCTAGACAGAATGTTTGCAGGGTGTGGATTAAAAGTTGGTGATCAACCATATCGAATGCCTTGGAAAGATCCAAAAAGAGGGCTGAGGATATATAATTATTGTTGCGATTATGGTTTATGGTGTTGGTAAGGGCTAGGAGGGCTGAAGTAGTCCTGTGATGAGGACGGAAGCCATGCTGAGTGTCTGCCATAAGGCGATTCTGGATTAGGTGGTGCATGAGTTGTCTATGAATACATTTTTCCATAATCTTTGCAAGTGGAGAGAGTATAGCTATTGGCCTATAATTGGAGAATTCAGTAGAGCTGCCTCGTTTGTGAAGTGGGATTACATAGGATATTTTCCAGATAGTGGGAATTTTAGCTTCTACTATGGTTCGATTGATTAGTATTGAGACGGGGTAAGCAATAGCATCAGCTGATTTTTGTAGGTACTCGGCTTGGAGTTGATCAGCAGAAAGTGTAGTGGGTTTTAATTGTTTGATCAAGGTACAGATAAGTGAAGTGGCGACTGGTTGGAAGCTGAACGCAAGTAGGTTTCTAGGGGTGCTACTTTCAGGACCAGGGGAGCTAGGAGGTAGTTGGCTAGCTAGGGCTTGAATTGTTTCAGTAAAGAATTGGTTCATAGGTTAGTACTAAGCTAACTGCCCTTGCGAGCTATTTTAAGCCTAGCCAATTGTCCCTTGTGAGACTCAAACCCTGCACCTTATGTTTGTAAGGCAAACACTTTAACCATTAGGTCACCCTCAGAACTCCTAAACTATCAGAAACATCTTCAGGGGTTTTATCAATAGTAGCAGCAGGGATTGGGGTTGAAGTTTGTCCAGGATGTAGTAGATTATTTAAACCTGCCCAAAACCTCTGAGGGTTATTTTGATTTACTGTCTGTAAATTACAGTAGTATTGTTTTTTGTCTTGTAAAATTGATTTTTTGGTTTTGTTCCTGGATTGCCTGTATTTAATGCGATCTTGAGGGTCTTTAGAAGAATGCCATAAAGCCCATGCTTTGTTTCTAAGGGTAATTTTGAGTTTAGACTCTATAGAAAGCCATGGCGCAGTTTTTGCCTTGGTTCTCTTTGAATGAACAGGTGCATGTTAATCAAAGATCTCAAGGAATTTGTTGTTAAAGTATGCTACTGCTTCCTCTAAGGGGAGGTGTTTTAGAATAGACCAATTACATGAGTTTAGTTCTTGTTGGAATTTGGCAGGGTCAAAGTTTTTATTGTTTCTAACCTTTCTGAGTAAGTGTTGTTGGGAATTAATGGTTTTGTGCTTAATTACATATGTGAGAAGGTGATCGCTTTGGCCATTAAGGAGGGTACCAGAGGTGTACAGTTGGGTGACTATTTATGAGTACCCAGTCAAGTATACTTTCTTTTTGGTTGGGTTTACCTATCCTGGTAGGGGTGTATATGATTTGTGTAAATGCATGCAGGTTAATATGGGTCATTGGGGATTCTGAGGAACAGGTGCCCCAGTCTATGTTAAAGTCTCCAAGTAGTAGGGTTTCTTGGGGTAGTGACATGATAGCCAGTGCAGGATATCTTCAAATGTAGATATATTGTTACCTGGGGGAATGTACATACAGATGATATTAATGCATTTCTTTTTATTAAGTTGCAATTTGGTGGCAAGAATCTCTGAGTTATTAATCCGTGGTGGTTGTATTACATCTATGGTGACATTCAACTCAGATTTATAGAGTACAGCTAACCCACCCCACTCTTCCTCGAAGCATGATCCAGCCTGTGTATGTTGTACCCAGGTGGTAACACTTCATTATCTTTAGTGTTAGGTTTTAACCAGGTTTCAGATAAACAGAGAATCTCAGGGGAGTGGACATACAGAAGTGCATGCATTTCATGTACCTTGTTATTAATGCTTCTAATATTAAGATGACAGACTAGGAGATAGTTCGTTGGCCTATTAATTGTAGGTTTGTAGCTTAGATTGCAAGTAGAGGGGGTATGTGTATCTGAAGTGAGTGGGCCAGGGTTGGGGTGAATATCACTACCAAGTATTAGGTTGAGTCTATACTTTATGATGAACTTCAGGAATTTGTTTTAGTTTGTGGTAGTGTTTGGATCTAGAGCTAATGTGCCTGGGGTTGAGATGTTGATAGACTGAACAAGATGTTGGATAGGATCTGGTACTGTAAGTATGGTTGAAGGTGGAAGGCTTTACAGCTGGGGTGATAGTATGGCCTTTTGGGACCTGAAATCCCGTGAGAAACTGGTTTTCATACAAGGTAAGGAGGTATGGTGTTAACAAGAGGGGTAGTAAAGAGGAGTATATCATTATCTGTGATTCAGTTAGTGAGTTAAGGAACTGTTTTACCTGGTGATGCAACACCAGAAGATAGAGTGGTGAGGTAAAGGTACTGGAAGGGGGATGGGAGAATGCCAGATGAAAGCTAATAGGTGCTATTAAAATTTAGGTAGTAGAATGGGGGTGGGTGGAATTATCCCAGATGAAAGCAGATAGGATCTAGAAAGTGGGGGAGTGGCTATAGTACTATAAATGTAGAGGTACTGGGGTGGGAGGGAATTGGGGGCAGGGAGGGGAGCGAAGAGAGCCCGAGCGCAGCGAGGGCGAACATAGCAGGGTTATTGCAGTTTACAAGGTTTCCTAAGGTGTCCTAAAGCTATAAGGTAAGTATTACAGCTCTTAATGTAAGAGTCAATTTACTTCAGTTAAAGGGGAAGGAGGCAACCACTCAGGTAGAAACAAGGAGCCCTAAGGCTGACCAATATGGTGACCTGCTTAATTACAAAGCACTGTAAGTCAAAGCTTAACAAATGCTTTTTGTGTGTGCAACCTACTCTGTTTAAACATTGAGAGAAACTGATTGCAGTCCTGTAGACACCATTTTGTAGGGAACTGTAGAGTTCAATCTGTTAAAATGTTGAGAGAAACAGATTGCAGTCCTGTAGACACCGTTTTGTAGGGAACTGTAGAGTTCAATCTGTTTAAATGTTGAGAGAAACTGATTGCAGTCCTGTAGACACCGTTTTGTAGGGAACTGTAGAGTTTAATCTGTTTAAATGTTGAGAGAAACTGATTGCAGTCCTGTAGACACCATTTTGTAGGGAACTGTAGAGTTCAATCTGTTTAAATGTTGAGAGAAACTGATTGAACTCTACAGTTCCCTACAAAATGGTGTCTACAGGACTGCAATCAGTTTCTCTCAACATTTAAACAGATTGAACTCTACAGTTCCCTACAAAACAGTGTCTACAGGACTGCAATCAGTTTCTCTCACCATTTAAACAGATTGAACTCTACAGTTCCCTACAAAACGGTGTAAACAGGACTGCAATCAGTTTCTCTCAACATTTAAACAGATTGAATTCTACAGTTCCCTACAAAATGGTGTCTACAGGACTACAATCAATTTCTCTCAACATTTAAACAGATTGAACTCTACAGTTCCCTACAAAACTGTGTCTACAGGACTGCAATCAGTTTCTCTCAACATTTAAACAGATTGAACTCTACAGTTCCCTACAAAACGGTGTCTACAGGACTACAATCAATTTCTCTCAACATTTAAACAGATTGAACTCTACAGTTCCCTACAAAACTGTGTCTACAGGACTGCAATCAGTTTCTCTCAACATTTAAACAGATTGAACTCTACAGTTCCCTACAAAACAGTGACTACAGGACTGCAATCAGTTTCTCTCAACATTTAAACAGATTGAACTCTACAGTTCCCTACAAAACGGTGTCTACAGGACTGCAATCTGAAACAGATTGCAGTCCTGTAGACACTGTTTTGTAGGAAACTGTAGAGTTCAAACTAAGTCACACCAGGTCAGCCAAGGGGGGAAGAGAGAGGGAAATCCTAAGCACCTAGATTTGAAATTATGCAGATGTTTGCAGAATCTCACCATGTTTGCCTCATAGCTGTGGTTCTTCTTGCACAAACTTGTGCATGTCTGACGAATGGTTGCCCATTGATCATTGCTGTCAGAAAACTAACACAAAATATGCCATCCCTCAGACCCCTCAGACATTACTTATGCTGTAGTAATATCTGTTACTCTAATCACATTCTTACTTTGTATGGCCAATATGTATACTGTGTCACTGAATTTGGGCCTTTGTCCCCCCATTAAATATGGCTTTGTCCTGATTTCTTACTGTAGGAGGTTGAGATGTATGTTAGGCATAGCTCTCAACCAGACAGGGACAAATGTCCATGAAACAGGGACTTAGCCACAGTACATAGGGGACATTCAGGGACACTTTGACAATGTTAGTTCTATTTATTTGTGACACTGACAGACTGAGAGGAGGTGACTTACAGTACATAGTTTAATGTTACAGGAGTATACACCCTTACTTAATGTCACTATGTCTTACATGGAATCCACTATCGTTACTACAACAGCCTACCGTTGTAGGAGGGATGGACAGGTTCAGAGCAGAGATGTGATTCAAAGCAGGAACAATTGAGAGGCATGCTTGTAGGTGTTGGACAGTAGAGTATCAATGACATGTCATTATCATAGATCTAATATGAGCCTACTGTTGTAATCCCTATTTCCCATACATCCATCTTCCCAACTGCATCCCTTTTTATGAGGGAATGTAGTACATACCCGGTAGAGTGATGTATTCCTTTTATTGAAGCATTCATCTGCAAATGCTTTGCACATAAGCTGTCTGTGTGAGTAAAACCACATACAGACCTTTTCCTCGTAAGCAGTTGCTTGCCTTTTGTAGGTAGTTGCCTCTGCACCAATCTGTGGCTCAGAATTGCCAATTGCATCCAAAACAGCTGAATTTCACTATCATTAGCCAATGACATGGGACCACCGTGCAATATATATAAGGCCTTTATGTAGGCCTTGGACCCTTTCTTAGTTTTTGTGATGGACATTACTGAGGTCTGGAGACTACAGCATCACTGCAAGTGATTACACATGCTGTCCACTGTAGAGATGTATGATGTATGTCCACAGTTTTGCTTCATATGTTTGGTCAGTGTCAAATGACAATGTGGTCATCTGGCAGGTCACTGGCAAACATTGTGGGTTGAGGTCAAAAGATGGAGAGAGACATGTGAGTGTCACACTATATAACCATCACAATATGCATGGTAATGCAGTAACTGCTATTCTATCAATTTACTATCTTTATATGGGCACAATGTGAAACATGTATCTATCTCTGGGTCTTTGCCCCACCTTTATGTATGGTTGTGTCTGGATCCCTTGTTATAGGTGGTTGGGAGGTATGGTCAGTCTGTAGCAGCTACCTTAACATACAGTCATGTATGCTCCAGGCTGCAACTACTGCTGCAGCCTAGGACACAATGAAGGGGAGTGGGACACAGTTGCAGCCTGAAAGCTGTATGTGTGTAACTGTGACAGCTGTGTCAGTCCTGTCGTTACAGTAGAGCCAGGGTAAGGGTACCCATTATTGTCCAACTGATGCATGTGCTTAAGGTACATCTGTTATGCAACAGTGCCAATAGCAGTGTAGTAGGTGAGATATAGTTAGGCTATACAAACATTACAGTTTGTCCCTACCTGCAAGGCCTGTGACTTGCAAAACTGGGTAGATGATACTTCAGTAGCAGAAACCTATGGGGATTAAAATTGCATGACTCATTCATTACTTGCTGTGTTCACAACCATGTAATTAAAGTGCAACACACTGGATTCAAACCATGGACTGTGTGTGGCAAAATGCACGGTTTGCAAGGCATTTAACAGACTGAGCTACTGAGTCTGTGGTGCAATAGGTGTATTTGCCAGATATATGTGGTGACATACAGGCTGTGACACACATTGTCTGCATCCATCAGTATGTGCATGGCTTTCAAAGGAAGTTGTTCTGCAGCAGGGTCCAATTTGAACATATGTACTGTGCTACTAACACCTTAGCAGGTGTGTTTGAAGATGTTGCAAGTAAAAGGGAACATTTACCTGGTATCCCAGGCCTCACATACTGCCATTATTGTTTATTTGGCTGTCTACTGGTGTATTTCTACATCAGAGTCCTAGGTACACTCCCATTTGTCACATTAGGTTTGATTTCGGTCTGTCAGTGGCAATCAGTATGTATTGCTGGAAATACCTGCTTTCATTAAGATTTGTGTGGCCTAGTGGTTTAGTGCAGTAGGCTGTAGTTAACAGGGTCCCTGGTTTGAGACTTGGCAGGGCTGATTATTTTGTACATGTGCCTAACAATGTGCGAAACACATAAGATCATTAAGGCATATTAAAGCAGTTTGGAGCAGGTTTGCATGACAAGCTGCATTGTAGTGTGCTGCTTAGCTCCGTACAAGCCTGCACAAAAACATTAAAAAGAAAAATGGGGTGATAGGACAGTGGTGAAATGGGGGAAAACAGGGGGAAAAGCATACTGAAAGGCAAGTAGGAATGTGCAGGAAGAGTGTAGGAAAGAAGCATAGCTTTCCATTTCTTGTACAGCAACAGCTGTGCAGTTTGATAGATTTTGTGGATGAATTTGGACTCTCAAACCCCAGAGAGAGGGGGGGGGGGGTTAGGACAACATAAATGTGTTGTCAAGCCAATTGGACCAAATTAGTTGGGTCCAGTGAACACGCGTGCAAAATGGAGAGCTTTGTATGGAGCAATATTTTTTTGTGGGATAGGTGCCCATTTCTTTATAAGGAGAGAGTGGAATGTTGGGAAAGGAATATAGGTATGTGTGGGGAGGTAAGTTAGGTAGGAGATGATGCAATTGCAGACAGACAAGACAGTAGACAGGGGCAGTGTGTGACAGATGAGGAAGGTAAACACCTTGGATGGGGAGGGTGTTGTGGAATCTGAGAAGCATGTGTCTCCAGATGGCAACAGCATGACTGAGCTCCCCACCCATGGGCAGTCAACACTGCTCCGTTACTGCCCCAAAGGTGGCTGTGTTGAAGGCTGGGCACCAGCTGGCCCCACCAGGTTGTCGAGTCTGCCCTTAATACGGTGCAGGTGTTGTTCATAGCTCCTATGAACTATCTTGTGCATCATGGCTGGTAGTTGATCTTGGGTAACTACTGCTCCCCTGTCACTGCTCCTCTGTTACTGCTCCTCTGTCACCGCTCCCCTGCAGCGGTTCCATGCAAAGGTGGTGCAGGGCCAGCAGAGGGGGCACCACCGGCCTGGGTCCTAGATGTGCTGGTACTTGTTACCATGGCCGGCTGAGGTAGGGTAGGCAGATCAGCAGGAACTGGCCTACCCTGTCTTGCTGTGGTGATAGAGGTATAGCAATGTGTATAGGTTAGTTATGAATGATGGTGTTCTAATCAGTGGCTCTGCAACCTTTTTGCTTTTCAAATTAACACAGACTTTTTTTTCTTCATAAATAGTTTGTGGTTTTGGACCAGCCTATAACATTCAATGACAAGGATATATATTTTATGAGTGGAACTAATTTTTTTACACTCCTTACAAAGTGTTTCAGTTCACTGTATATTGTTGGGTCTCGCCCTCAAGGAGCGTTTGGTGTTCAGTCCTGCTTTCTACTGATACTGCTCTTTTTGAAACAGTCTCTTGCATGGACTTAGGGTTCAAAACATAGGATTAACATCAATAATTTCAGCAAGGTGAGACTAATGACTTTTGGGTATTCACATTTGCTATCTACAATTTTATATTTTTTGATTGAATGGGCTTGTTCATCAATGCAAATTTGGCGTTTTGGCATTATAACTATTGACATTGTTTTCTTGAAATATTTTGGCATACAAATTTGGTGCTCAAAAGAGGGACTAATTTTGTTAATGTCTTTAATAAGGTGAGATTGTTGACTGTTGGGACTCTGCTATAAATCTTTAATGGATTAGTTGGAAATCATTGGGTTTTTGGTTATCTGCGGGATGCCATCTTTATTTTCTAACTGAGGAATTGCGAACGGAACATCTAACTTTTACATAACTGTTTTTCAACGAACATTGTTTGTTGAACTCAAAGGTTGTGACTTTTCTTTATTGATTGGATCTATTTGTGGCTCAATGTTGAGGCTTGGACATATGGTACGATGTCATGTTACACAATGTTTTTTTCTGAATAAACGGACATCCTTATTTAGGAACTGGGGCATCGGAATTGCTTACACATCATATTTTGGACTCCTTTTGATGTAACTTATGTGGATTTATAAAACATCTACAATTGTAACTTTATTATACTTTTTCAGGACTAATATAATCCGAAAAACAGTGAAAAGTAGAGTTGTCCACAATAGAGGCAATAATAAATAAGAACAGCCAACTTTTTCAGGACTATTATGTTTATATGAATCCTGGCTGTTTTGTATACTAAGACGATTCTTAAAAAGATATCACAAATGCTTATGATATATGTACGAATAGAGTGGGCAGTCTATTGTCTATATATGAATGACTTTAGATTATAATATTGTCTTTATAACGCAGATTCTCATTATCAGCTGTTGTTTAATGGTTCTATTGAGGTCCCAAAACATATAGATATATTGGGATATATCAGGATACAAACTAACTTACATCCAAATTATTTAATTCTATCATATACTTGCTTTATTTCTTGAATATGTGCTTTACATGATCTTTGCAGTGTGTTTAAACTGGGAACTAATAAGATATCATAGTCTAATCATTTTAAGTCATGTGGATTTTTGGCCTCAACTACCTCTGTTTTGATAATTACTTATGAGGTTTGCTCATTTTTGATGCCTTTTATGGACCCAAGATTTAAACCATTTTTAGTCCTATAAGGACGCAGTTATATTACATATGTCTATAGGCATTGGTTCAATATATTATCAGTAATGCCTAGTAAGGCATAAGGACCTTGTCGTGTTGTAAAGGTCTCAGAGACGAAGTTGGTCACCCTTTATCGACCAGTATATGTTCTTATATCTAAAGAACTTTATTGTGAACTAATATCAGTTGGAACTGTTTACAGTGCTTTTATGCAGTAACAATTAATATTATTGGGTGGCAGAGACATAGGTCGGCCACTACCAATTTCTATGGTTGTGATTTCTTTTTATTTGGGTCTAATAGACATCAACATTTAATGGTGTTTGGTATACTTGGGATTTTTCTTAGACAAGGGATTTATTGGGACCAACATCTAGTAACTTATAACAGATGTTTATATAACCTGTTTTGGATCAAGTTCATAGGTTCATACTAGGCTATCTGCCCTAGGGCATTTATAAGCCTAGCCAGAGTGTGTTTGGCTTTTGCCTCCCATTTTAAATGAATTTTGCTATGCCCTTTTTCGAGGTTAGTATACTGTGCCTCTGTCTAACAGTGACACAGAAGTGATACCCGGGGTAAACCTATGATCTCCCATCCACTCATCAAGATTCCTCTTGAAGAGAGTCAATGAGGGACTCTGCCTAACCTGGACTGGGATTTTATTCTAGAGTGAAGGGAGCCCCTGGGTTATGAATCTGTCCCTCCAGCATGTCCTATTTATTTCAGTGCTGAGATTCAAGTCTCTCGAGCCCGTAGCTCGATGGGATTTGGATTTTCTGAGGTGCAGCATGTCCATTAATTCCGGGTTGGACATGGCTTTATACGTCAGGCACAGATTGCCTCTAAGCAGGCGGTATGCCACTGAGTAGAGCTGGAGTTTCTTTAACCAGGCAGCATATGGCATCTGTTTGAGCCCTTTGATCCTCTTGGTGAGGTACTTTTGGAGTCTTTCCAGTTGCTGCAGGTGTCCGGTAAGGTACATCCCAAAAGGGGCATTGTACTCAATTATGGGCCTGATGAGGGATGAGTAAAGAGGCACGATGACCTCCCCTGATCTAGATGTGAATCCCTTCATGATTAGGTGGGCTATATAAAATGTTGTTCTAGCCACTTTGGCCACGTGGTTTTCAAATGAGAGATTGCTATCAACTTGGGTCCCCAGGTCCCTAATTACTTCTTCCGTACTTAATGGATTACCACCTATGTGGTAATTTGTGGGCACTTTGTTTTTGCCAAAGGGGATGACTATACACTTTTTGGTGTTTAGTTTGAGGCCATGGCTCTGGCACCAGTTGTCTGTTTCTATGAGACCCTTTTATAGGATGCTTGTGTTGGCTGGAGAGTCGATTATGGTGCCTAGTTTGCAGTCATCTGCGAACTTGGTCAGCCACAGTCCTTCCGTGTTGTCCTGTACCTCCGAGAAATATATACCGAACAAGAGAGGTCCCAGGACTGAGCCTTGCGGGATGCCACTTGTAACTAGTTTGGAGTCTGACATGGCTCCAGCAATTCTAACCATGTGGGTTCTGTCCTTGAGCCAGTTTGCAACCCATCTAGTGACATAGGGGTTTATATTTAAGCTGGTTAGCTTATCTATAATGCCTGAGAGGTGTATTGTATCTAAGGCTTTTGCGAGGTCCAGGTAGGCTGTGTGGATCACCTTCCCCTCGTCAACGGCCTTGGTGACTGTTTCAAAGAAATTGACCAAGTTTAAGAGGCAGGATCTGCCCTTAACAAAGCCAAACTGGGTAGGATCCAGTGTCTGTAGGTCCCCAATATCTTTATTTATGAGGTCCATGATGATCCTTTCCATAGCTTTGCGGACCAAGCTAGTCAGGTTTATGGGGCGATAGTTTCCAGGATCCATTGAGGCACCACCTTTGTGGAGAGGGACCACTGTTGCTGTATGCCACTCTTTGGGTACATATCCTGTAGTAAGGCTGAGATTGAACAGTAGTTTTATGTTTGGGTTTAGCTCTTCTTGGAGTTCATGTAGGACGCAGCCTGGGACACCGTCTGGTCCCATTGATGCTGTGTTTTTTGCTTTGGAGAGGGTGGCTCTTACCTGAGCATCTGAGATGTCAGGGGGGCAGCATTCTATTGGGATAGATATTTGCCCTTTTGGTGGGGAGGTGGGGAGAAGTTTGCGCTGAACCTGTCAGCTAGGATGTTGGCAATGTCTGTGGGTTCGGTGTATTTTTTGTCATTTTGGACTAATTCTGAGCATATCTGGGAATTCCCACCCAGGTTCCTAACATAACTAAAGAAAGCCTTGTAATTATCCTTAGTGTCCTGTGCAATTTTCTCTCGAAGCTGGCCTTAGACGATTTTATGAGTGCCCTTAGTTTTTTGCTAATACTGATCAGAGATACCTTCCCTTTTTGGGATTTTGCTCTGTCATGTAGTAGCTTCCTCTTTCTATTGTATAGTTTGTTTATGGCTGGGGTCCACCAGACAGGACTCCTGCCTTTGGAGGATTGGGTCTTGGTTTTATTTGGGATTGCATGATCCATGCATTCCTGAAGATGTTCATAGAATGCATTTATAAAGGATTCTGCGTTCTGGGCCGTATTTTCCACAGGCCCGGGGGCTTTGAAGGATTCCACCTCAGTTTTGAGGAGTGTGAAATTTGCTTTAGAGAAGTTTTTCACTGTGGTTTTCTGGGCAGGGGGTGGAGTCGGGATGTGAATATCCAGTGAGATTAGTTTATGGTCTGATCTTACCAGTGAGGGATACACTTCTGGTCTGGAGCATAGAGCCCCCATGTTTGTGATGATCAGGTCCAGTATGTTTTCCCCTCTTGTGGGAGTGGTAACAAGTTGTTCCATAGCATTTGAGTTTATAAATTCTAGGAACCTTTGGGCTAGGGTGTTGGAGCTAGAGTAATGCTCCCAGTCTATGTTTGGGTAGTTGAAGTCACCCAATATAATGGTGTTTGGAGAGACCTTCATATTTTCCAGTGTTCTCCGGAAGGCTGAGTGGGGTTCCTGGGTTTGGGAGGGTGGTCTGTAGCAGGCTATAAACTGGAAGGCAGTTTTACCCACTGTTAGTTGCACATGGATAGTCTCTGATGCTTCGTGCTGTGCCACCAACCTGGAGGTGTGGGTATCTTTGACGAATATTGATACTCCCCCTCCTTTTCTGGTTCGGTCAAGTTTTGGGGCCAAAAAGCATGGTATGAGGTATAACCTGGTAGTGCTGGGGTGCTCTCGGGAGCCTTGAACCAGGTTTCTGTTACTGCACAGATATCAATGTTCTCCATGCTAAGGAGAGTTTTGAGTGCGTGCATCTTGAGGTTTAGACTTCTGGCATTGAGTAGCATTACTCTTAGTTTCTTATCCCTTGTGATACCTATGGAGGTGAGTTTGTCTTTTGAGCCTTGCCTAAAAAAGGCACTATGGGGGTGGCAAGAGCCTTTGCCAATATCCAAAAGCCCAAGGGTGACAGGTGCAAGCCGTCCCTAGTGAAGCATCGTGGCTTGTCGAGCATGTCATCCCAGGCTGACAGGCATTGGATCCCCCTTGAATGACACCAATACTTAAGCCAATTGTTGAAATTGATCATCTTGTCTTCATATTGTGGCATCATTCTTGGTGAGGTTAAGATGCTACTCAAGGTCAGGGTCATACCGGCCTGGGCTACATGCTCAGAGAGCTCCTCTATGTCTCTTTTCATGTAGTCCAGGGAGGTACGTCTCAGGTCATTCACACCAGCATGGACAATGACTGAGTCATATTTGTACTTGCCTTGGAGTGACCTGAGTGCTTGTGTTATGTGGCGGATCCTAGTGCCCGACAGGCAGCTCACCGTGACCTTCTCCTTGTTCAGCCTGGTGAGTGGGACATCAGTGTGCCTGACGATAGAGTCACCTATTACAAGTGTATCAGGTGTGTTGTTTAGCCTTAAGAGCTGTGACTGTTCGGCACACTGGCTTTGTGAGCTATGTGTTGCACGTGTTTTGTTTTGGGGTAGCGGTTACTTGGGTTTCTGCTTTGGAGGTCTCTGCTGCTTAGGCAGATTTTTATTTAGAGCCTCTGAGTATGTTTTTGTGTGTTTATGTGTTTGGTTTGCTGTCGTGGTAGGTGCATGTGAGACTGGAATTGTAGTGAGTGTGGTTTCCTTCTCCTCCTGACTGGTTACGCCAGTACTGAGTTGAAAGAGCTTAGCCTCCAGTTTGGCTATATGGTTGCATCTCTCACATGTTGGGAGGAGGAGAGGGTTATCTGTGCACATGAGGCAGTTGTAACATTGCCTCAAGATTCCCAGATTCACCAGCTGGACTGGAGAGGAGATTGACAACTGACCTTTGGACATGCTAGAATAGTATTGGGAATTCCTTTATAATTGAAAAAAAGGGCCAATGGGGAACAAGGTACTCAAGGGGAGTTTGTGAGGGTGTAGTGCTTTTAATTTTTTAGTGCTGACTTATATAATTGCATTAGTGAGTAAGTGCCAGGCTTTAGAGTAGGAATAGGGTGTTTATTATGAGAGCTAGATCAGTTCTAAGGGAAAAAGTAAAGAGCAGACTTTGTGGAGCTGAGAATGGTTTAAACCCAATTAAGCGGAGCTGCCCGATGCTGCGCTATGCGCAAAATCGCACAAAGCCACGCCAAAGCGGGTTTTATACAGGGGGACTTGAAAGAGCTAGAAATTGGCCCAAAATGGCCAATAGACTATCAGATTCTTGTGCTGGGAACACTCCTCCAGGGATAGATAGGCTGTTCTAAGCTCCCCACTGCCACTGGTGAACAAAGAAGCCTCCCTTTATCCAAGAAAGGAAATGGGCAACACAGGAACTTTCCAAAAGTTCAGAATACAGCAAAGCCTGTATTTGGACTACTCTAGGTCATGTTCTGCCCATTATTACAGCTTAATTTGGGTGTTAGTTTTGTTCTTTTCCATGGTTGAACAGTTAGATCTATTTCAACATTTTTTTATTTATAATTGATAGTTGAATAACAGAATTGATTCAACTACTGATATATTTTTAGTATTTACTAAACATCATGGACCTCACTAAGCTATTGCAAGGTTTATCAGCTGACAGGGATAATTTAGAGATTTTCGGTTTTAAACCATCCAATTTCACCAATACTGTTGTAGATAAGGATGACCCACAACATATTTATGGTCTATTATTCCAAAAGCTGACTAAAAATATGAGGAGACTTAGGGCCAATATTTGGCACCTTAAACTATTTAAAGCTTACAAGCTTAAGGACATCACTCCACGAGGTTTACGTGTTAGGATTCAACCCCTGGTGGGATAGATAGATGACCAACTTTCTCAGGATTGGGCCTTAGCACAATATAAAGCATCCATGCTTTTTGTAGACATCCTGATTGCATATTATGAAAGGATGATTGATAAATGCATAGGGGAGGCTACTATTAGTTGTGAACAGGCCAAGATATATGAGACAGAAACCTTTTTCAATAGCTATCTAAGAAACTTGGCCTAAGATCTATCAATATTGGAGGAACAGCTTGTTAAAAAGAAAACCCAAAAATTCCAAAGAGATATCACAGATTATGAAAAGGGGAAACCCTATGTTACTCAAAAAAGTTTGCGATTTTCAGATCCTGGTTTCAAAACAACCAATAGAAAGAAAAGACCCAGATCAATACTTAGAAAATCAGCACAGACTCATAGTGGCACTTCTGAGGAGGATTCATCCTCTGCCACTGATTTAGACTCCCTTTCTACCCAAGAATCTCCAGTGGTTAAAAGGAAACCTCATGTAGACTCTTTAGGCATAAACACACAGGGGGGGGGGGGGGGCAGGAAACATAGAAAAAACACACAGTATTCAACAACTGTTGGAGAAAATTGTATCTCAGTGAACAATGTACATAATGTCTCTTCATACCAGTTGTCTGATGTACAGATTAAACTATTGAATAAGAGTCTCAATTTTGTGCCGAATTTTGTGGTACCTGAACATACACTGGTTTATGAACTTAATGATTAATTTTTACATTCTTTCAGCATATAGCTTTCCATGTTCACTTTTTGGATGATATATTCATCCTATGGAAAGGTTCGGAAGAGAACATTCACCAGTTTGTTTAATTTTTGAATAATTCCTCTGGTTTTTTGGAGTTTACTTATACATTTCATAGGGAGGGTATTAATTTCTTAGATACAGTCATCGAACATACCCCTTGTGGCTTTAAATCAAGAGTTTATAGGAAGGCAACATTCAGCAATTCTTATCTGGATTTTAATAGATTTCATCCACTTAGTCAGAAAAAGAGCCTTGTCAAAGGACAATATATTGGAATTGCTAGGATGACTTCATACAGGGCTGACTTGGAACCAAAATGTGATAAGGTTGCTAAAATGTTTTTAGATAGAAATTACCCCCTTCCCCTGGTTAAAAGTATCAGTAAATATGTTCAGGGTGAATGAGGAACAAAATATTTGCCCCTGTTGGGGGTAGGGATACAATAGGGGGTTGACAACGATGAACAAGGAGAAACCCCAGAAGAAAAAAAACTTTGTGAATGCCACGGTGTTAAAATATACCAGACAAACATCTATTGTTAAAGATATTTTAGGAATAACTGGAGTATTTTCAAAACCAACCTCAACATTTTTGGAATAGTTGGAAAAGAACCTTTGTTCACATACAAGACTAGAAAAAAATTGTAAAGACTTTTTTGCTAAAAGTAATTTTAACAAGAAAAAATGGGGTAGGGGAACAGTTAATGCTACCAAATATGGAATGTGTAATCAATGCCCTTATATATGTGAACAAGAGGAATTTGTTTTTAACAATACCCATAGATCAAAGGTGTTTTTTTGTAAAAGGTAATTGTCTAATTAAATGGGTTGTATACATTGCTTTATGTGAAGGTTGTTCAAGTTTTTATGTAGGTAAAACAGAGAGAACTTTACATATACTTATTTATGAACATCTTTATGATATTAAGAACAAAAAAGAAAATAATGCCTTGTATAAACATTCAATAGTTTGTTCTTCATTTACTAAGTTTTCTGTTGCTATTTTTGACTCATTCAGCTATAATCCAAGGGGTGGGGATGCCAAACTGTTGCTAGAAAACAAAGAATTAAAATGGCAGTTACAATTACAAGCAACCTCTTACCCAGGTTTAAATGAATATACTCTATTCAGTCTGTTTTAATAATGAGGATGAATAACTTTTATGGGTTGAAAGTTTTAAAAGTTTTATGGTTTGTATTTTGTGTGAGACAGGCTTTGCCTGAATTTTATTATACACTGTGTAATGATTTTTTACCATTGTTCTAGGTTAATTGGATAAGTGGTTAATTCATTGGTTTTGTATAAAAAGGCCATTTTGGTGAAGTTATTTGATTTGGATAAAGGCCTGTTTGTGTTATGGATGAAAACACTTAATTGGTTTGGTCATATTTTATAGAATAATCCTAGCTGTGGCTTCTGGTTACTAGTTTTTTTTATTTTTATTCTTTCTTAATATAGTTCTGTGCATTAAAACAGATCAGCAGAAAAAAAAATCCTAACTTTGGAAGACCATTACTACAAGCTAAAAATCTGTATGCAGTGAGTCAGTGAGAAAAATACAAGATGCTGACCAGACCTTTTGAATTTATGGCTCAGCCTTTTATAGTTGTCTAAGTAGCAACACTCCCCACCCCCTTTTTTCAAAAAGCATTTGACTAGTCATATTGTCAGACAGTTTTAATCTGTCGCTTTGGCAGAAGTCATCTGTTTGTGTTAGTCCCTTTGTAGGAGCTCCAAAATTATAGTCATTTGTGAACTTGGTGAGCCAGAGGCCTTTCACATTTGCCTTGACATCCGAGAAGTAAATGCCAAACAAGAGTGGGCCCAACATGCAGCCCTGGGGTACTGCATTGGTGACTGGTCTCCTGGTGGAGGTGGTCTTACTGATTTTGACTTCTTGGGTCCTATCTGTGAGTCAGTTGGCAATCCAGTGAGCTATATATGGATTTGTGCCTAGTTCTGAGAGTTTGTCAATAATACCTGAGTGGGGTATTATATTGAAAGCCTTAGTCAGGTCAAGGTAGGCAGTACGTACCATTTTTCCCTCATCCATAGCCTTGGTGACCCTCTCAAAAACGTCTGCCCAGGTTGAGCAGTCAAGACCTTCCCTTAAAAACCAGTCTGGGATGGGTCCAGTGTCTGGAGGTTGCTAATGTCTTTGTTGATTATTTCCATGACAATTCATTCCATAGCAGCTTTGCATATCAGACTTGTCAGACTGATGGGTTTCTAGTTCCAAGGGTCAGTTGATAGTCCACCCAAATAAAGAGGGATGACCATTGTGGCCTTCTATTCACCTGGCATGTAACCTGCTTTGAGGGTGTAGTTGAAGAGACCTCAGGTGGTCCTGCTAGGTCTGCTTTTAGGCTATTAAGTAGTCAACCAGGGATATTGTTAGGGCCCACCAAAGCAGTGTTTTTGGCTTTAGTGAGTGCTAGCAGGACCTTCTCCCTATTGATAGGTGGAGACATATGCTAGAAGGGATTTCATAGGCGGTAGTGGGGGAGATGAGAGGTGAGATTAAGGATAAATTTATCAATCAGTGGATTTTTTATGTTACCCTGGTCAGTGAAGGGTGTGCCATTTATAATCAGTTCTGCACACTGCTGAGTGTTATCTTTAAGGTTTCTGACATAGCTGAAGAAGGCCTTGTGATTTTCCTTAGACTTGGAGGCAGTCCTGACCTTTTGACTGTCCTTGCTGGACTTTATTAGACCTCTTGATGTTTTTTTTTGTTAAGTTGAATCACAGAGCTCTTGTCTCTATGAGAATTGCTCTTTCTGATTTTGGCCTTGACTTTTTTCTTTTGTTATACAGCCTGTTAAGGTAAGGATTCAAACAGCATGGTTTGTTTTTGGTGTTAGATCTGGGCTTAATTCTTGTAGGTACAGCAGCCTCAGTGTAGCCATTTAGATGTTTGTACAGGGTTTCTCTAAATAATTCTGCATAGGTAGCTGTGTTCTTGAAGTTTGGGGGAGTCGTGAATTTTGACAAACTGTTGCTTAACAGGATGCAGTTTGCTTTATAACAGTTCCTAACTGTTATGGGTTTACTTGGGATTTCTGGGTTGATTATTATTCCAAAGGAACAGCTTTGTGGTCTGAACTCAGCAATGATGATGTGACACGGAGAGTGCAATGTTCTCCCATGTTGGTGAGTACTAGCTCCAGTGTGTTTGATTCTCTGGTTGGAGTGTGTTCTATCTGGGCCAGGGTATTTGTGTTAATAAAGTCCAGGAAGCATTGCACATGTGAGTTAGAGGCAGTGTTTATACCCCAGTCAATAGAGGGGTAGTTAGAGTCTTGCATGTATAGGGTATTTGGTTGGATGTGACTATCTCTTGTAGGTCTAGGTGAAACGTTTGAGCTCCATGGGTCATAGAAGGTGACAATTGCTGCCCAGGACATGATAAATAATCTCATATATGGAGAGTTGGATGTGGATGAACTCCAGAGCATCATTCTGTTAACAAAGCTGGAGTTGTATTTGTTGTTAACATAGATCAAGACACCACCACCTTTTGCCCCTGTCTGTGTTATTGTTGGCCTAATTGTGTGGAAGGAAATGTAGCCTTGCATCACCGGAGTACTTTATGTGGCTTTAAACCAAGTCTTGGTAACAACACAGATGTCCACATTCTCCAAAGTGAGGAGAGCTTGTAGGGTGTTGAGTTTTTGTTTAGGCTCCTAGCATTGAACTGTAACCCTTTAAGGTTAACTTGATTGTTTTTGCTGTGTTGCTAGTTTTGTCATTTTGACATTGCCTAAAAAAGATTCTTAGGGGTGGATAAAGTTTTGGCCAATATCTGAAACACCACAGAGACAGGTACAGACTATCCCTAGCAAAGCAATGTAGCCTTTTAACCATGTCCTCCCATGTTGCTAGATATTGGATCCAAGTAAGCCAGTTATTAAAATGAATCATTTTTCTATTTATACTGTGGCATCATCCTTGGTGAAGATAGAATGCTGCTCAGTGCAAGGCATGTCCTTTTCATCTTTTTATCTAGCTAAACTATGTTCACTACTTTCCTCTGTACCATTTTTCGTATGACTGATGTTTATTTAATCTTCCTGTCTACTCGACCAGGTCAGTCCGATTTGTTCCCTAACATTCTGTGTGGCACCAGTTGAGATACAAAGATGTCGAAGTGGAGGGGGTGCCTGCACATCGCCAGCTGTAGTACAAAGGATATGTATTGTGCAAATTTTTTTACTGGGAAGCTTCTAAGTACATCAGAACATTTGTATGAAAATGCATTGGATTGAGCAATACCCTGTTGAAATTGCCCTTTATGACAAAATCTGTTTTGGAGATCTAAATATTCCCTTAGCCTAGTTAACTGTAGTTAAATGAATAACTGTTAAGTAAATTCTTATAACTTACTAATCCCTGTAAAGTCTGAATGAATGGCTACTATTACAACTGACTGGAAACCATTTACTCCAATCAAGCAAATGTTAACATTTATGCAACATTCATGTAACTATATTTCAAATGATAGTGTATTAGGGAATAATTTGTTGCGATTAGTAGGAGTAAACACAGACTATTGTGTCATCCTTGGCAGTGCAGAAACAATTTTGTCTGAATTTTTCCATCAGGGTAATCCCACCCACAAACACCTTTCTCAATGATTCAGTGAACTTGCAGTTTATTATATAGTTTGCTATGTAATTAATTATATTAGATCAGAGGACAGAGAGTCTCTTTTTGCATGGTGATACAGATGCTGAGTTCTTAAAATTGTTTTTGGCTAAAGATGTTTTTGGTTAAATGTACTTCCAACAAACTGCATTAATTAAAATGACACTCAGTTTTTCTGTTTTAAAATTTCTGACCATAAGCCACACTTCCTCAAAGTATTTTTTATTACAAAAAAATGTATATATATATATATATATATATATATATATATATATATATATATATATATATATATTTTTTTTTTTTTTCTTTTGTAGTAAAAAATACTTTGAGGAAGTGTGGCTTAAGATCATACCCCTGTTCTCTGATCTAATATAGATTCTTTAAAGTTTACTTGGAGTTTACTACAACGGTTTGAGTCCACAAGTTTCCTTATCTTCCTCCCGGGTCATATACATGATACAAGCCTTCCCACACACGATCATGCCTGACAGTGTTCTGTGTTTTCCTTTCCCTCTCATTGTTCCTTTCCATCTTGCTGTCCTGATTTTTGTTAGTTTCAAGAGTCATTGTTATGAAGATTTGACACTCTTTGACAGATAACATGATGATCAAAGTAATGTGATTCAATCGAAATTTGGGACACTACCTAAGACATTTAAATTTTCCCAATGATCTGTCTGTTTCCTGCAAAAAAAATTATTTTACTTATTTTACTTTGAAGTTGTTAACCAAGGTAGAGCAGAGGACCATTGAACCAATTTCAGTCTCACTCCGGGAAAACAAAAAAGATACAGGCCATTATATACAGAGTGAATGACAAAATGCAATATATACATATATTCTATACAAAGTGAATATCACAGTCAGTGTGATGGTATAAGTGGTAGATTAATGTCGTTATATACAGAATGATAGGACATGCACAGTATATATACATGCATTATATAATGAGGCACCAGAGGTGGCATGTTGAAAGAATCACAATCAAAGGCAGACTCAGAACAAGGTGTGTAGACAGAAGGGAATGAAGACGTTAAGTTATATGACCGCAGAGATAGTAGTTGCATTTTACTAGAGTCTTGAAATGTGCTTTTATTTGTGAGCAGAACTAGGTTAAGAGGAATTTTTTTAAGTAAAAAGGGAGAGAAATCAAACTTTATACATAAAAGAATCAGGTTCCTTTATGAATAAAGAGTGTCCACTTATGAAGAAACATCTCAAATTATTGCTCTTCTTGTTTTTAGCAACAGATAATATTTGCTTCCAAACAGTAATGATTTCTGTCAGATGTGTGGCAGAAGTAATTGCATTTGTGTGCATGCATAACGCATTTCAACTCTTGCTGTAAACTCTAATCCAGAGTATTTATGCCATTTAGTATAACTCAATAAGGCTCACTGCCTCTGTGGTTATGCTGATCAGATGACTTGCACCTTGTTCTGTGGTTGATTATTTCTAATATAACACAACAAAGAGAAAAAGCATCTACATTGCATGGGAATAAATAATGAATTTCGAGGACTGCATGTTACAAAACCTTTTCCAAATCATTTCTACAAAATTGACTACAAATAATCTGAAATGCTTTGCAGTCATGTGTACTCTTTCTGTTAATTTAACTGAGTTTTTCTCTCACTTAACAGTACTGTATTCTTAAATATAAACATCATTATTTTGGTAGATCGGTTAACTCTGTGTTTAGACTACATATCTAAGACTACAACATATCTCTCAACTGTCCAGATTTTCACAGAATGTCCAAATTTTTGCCTCTTATCTTTGGTCTGTTCCTCATAAAATTTGTGGTTTTCTGGCAAATCACTAGGGTGATCTGAGGACTGAAATTACTAAATAATAACATACATTTGAATTTCAGACTTCAAATCCTTCAGAAAATTTATGTTAACACAAACCCTGTTACTCTAGCAACTTAAATTTATAAAAACAATATTTAAAATCTGTCCCTATTTTTGGGCCTTTGTCCCCCCATTTTGTCAGGCTTTGCCCAGATTTATTGCACTAAGAGGTTGAGAGGTATGGACTATCATACAACTATTTACGTTTTAACTGGTTTGTAAATGTTTGACATTAGAAGTATTTACAATACACTGACTAATTTCATGTTTTACAAAACAAGGCACTGGTGAGTACAGGTCACTATGAGGCAGAAATCAAACACACCCATTTGATAGGTTGAAATAACTAAAAAGACACATCAGTACAGAACAGAGAGGAAAAGTTAATGTTAGAGGAAGCATATAACCACTTCAAGGAATATATATAGAGCCAGACTCCCAAAGAGTTGATCTCTGTGTAAGTCTGCCCCCATTCCAAAAGACTTGCTGTCAGTGTAAGTGACATATTTCTGTGTAAGGCCTATCTATAAACAGGCTTACACTGGGAGCAAGGTGCCAAAAGATATGTTCTCAGCTTCTTGTCAGCGTAAGTGGTCACTTTCACTGCAAGCTAGTCTTTTGAAATCGTGTCCATAATCTAGTTATGAGTGTGGAAAGTGTTAAAGGGAATGGCAGAGTTTAGGAGTACTATGTCTGTCTTTTTTGTAGGTTATATCTTATTTGAGCAACTATGTCATAAAAACTGACCTGACTGAAAGTTTTAGAATAAAATAATTTTCTAACTTTCCTTTGCATAATGTAGGAAATATGAAATTGCATCTGAAATACATTAATACTGAACAAAGATTGCTAACAATGAGAGTTCCATAACTGTAACACTTTCATTCTGGGTGAGGATCTGGTTTGTCCGGGTCTATATTACAAGATTGAAACTTTAGTTGATCGAATAACTAAAGATTGATCTTGTAATATCAAAAGCTAAAAACCTTGAACATCGATTTAATGCAGGGAAATGCTTCCCTTGGCCGTTATATGGATTATGCCCTTTTCTCCAGTTTGGAGAGATCTCGGAGTTGGTATATTTAGTTAGGGGGTGTGGGGGGGGTGAAGCCCTTCATTTCATTTGGGATTAAAAGTTTATTTTATTCATGCGGCCAAGGGAAGAGTTTCCCTGCATTAAGTTGGCCGTTCAAAGTTTTCAGCTTTTGATATTACAAGATTGGTCTTTAGTTATTCGATTAACTAAAGTTTTGATCTTGCAATATAGACCCGTTTGTCCTGTAAGTCTCACACTTCAATAAGAAATGCACCAGTCTGTAAATCTGAAATCATGGCAACCCAAGTTAAATTAAAGGCATTTTAGTAGGAATTTTGAGCAGCTAGGTGAATATAAAGTGCTTTACACTGTATATATTACTTCAAATATATAAAGTTGAGGGAATGTTGTTCAAGGTTTAAAGCAAACCTGTGAGCAAAGGAACACTGCTATAGTGATAACACAGCATGGAACTTACTTCACCAGTTTGAAATTCCATTTTTGTGTATAATTTTTAAGTACAAGGTGAATGCTTTCTGTTTTAAATATAATATGTTGCATTAATGAGGAAGACAGGGAGAAGAAAAGCTTAAACACAGCATTCACACTAAATAAAGACAAAAATGAGGAAGCTACACCTCATTTTGTAATTCATGCTTGTTGGAAACTGGATGAAGGTTTGATATACTAAGAAATGACTGGGCAAGGTTTCATAGATGGTGCATTTAGATGTCACTGAAATTAATTCTCTCCACAGCAGATACCCATATTTCATGGGGTGGAAGCTTGATGTTCAAACAAAAAAATGTGGGAGGTGCAGATGGCAAATCTCCCTACAATAAGGCATGGCTGGCCTTGATGACTGTCTTTAAAAAAACATGTGTATTACTATGTTGGCATGAGGGTGAATGGGATTTCTTCTACATCATCCTCTGTAAGTTTATATATAACCAGAAACAGTGAAATATGGATGGCATCAATGGACTGCCTGGGTCAAGGCTTTTTTTTTTGTAATAAACATTACTTTAAATACCTAGAAAAGAGGATAAAGCAAGCAGTTTCTTGACTAGCTGTAAGTAACTGCAGGCTGGTATGTGCTTTCACAGTGATGGTACAGAAACCCAGTAATTCTTCTGTAGCATCTTTATGCTCAACATCATGAATCAGAGAAGGCGATAATTTTGGCAGCTAATCAAAAACTGTAAAGGTATAAGATGTGTAGAATTTTATTATTCTGTTCTTACTGCAAAAATAAAGGATAGCAGGCAAAAACAGAATTTTATTATCCTGTTCTTACTGCAAAACTAATGGATAGCAGGCAAAAACACATAACTGGTATCAAGTTTGAACATTTTTCTTAACTGCAACCATCTACTACAGAAAGGCATAGGATCGGTTGATAACAAGATGTATTTGACACTGTGCAGAAGCTGCTGCCTCCTAAAACATATATAAATCAGCAAAAGAAAAGAAACTGTCTATTAACTAGATAGATAGAGATAGATAGAGATAGATAGAGATAGATAGATAGAGACAGATAGATAGAGATAGATAGATAGAGATAGATAGATAGAGATAGATAGATAGATAGATAGATAGATAGATAGATAGATAGATAGATAGATAGATAGATAGATAGATAGATAGAGATAGATAGATAGATAGATAGATAGATAGATAGATAGATAGATCGATAGATAGATAGAGATATGGATCAGCTACACAACATCAAACTCACACACAGGTGTATCACATAAAATCAATCACAAAAGATCAAATGCTAAAACAAAGACTTAAAAAACATAAAACACATTTTATGCAGGGGAAAAGCCACCCTGCACCCCTACAACCCCTAATAATTATATATACCAACTCCAAGATCACACTACAGCAGAGAAATGGCAAAATCTTGCTCCCATTGTAGATAGCCTCGCGCAATCAGCTACCAGTACTTTTCAAAATTCTGACATTTCAAACAAGAAAGCTAATGATAAATTCATTTAACATTTGGGACATATAAACACACACACATATATATCTATTCATTTAACATTTGGGACATATAAACACACACATATATATCTATATATATCTATATATCTATATATATATATATATATATATATATATATATATATATATATATATATGGATCTGGTACTAATACACAAATGTGTAAATCACCAAATCTAAATCTAACGGGCACAAACTACCGAAACTGCAAATTGCCGAAAATGCAGTTCACCAAGTACAAAATCACCGAAAACCATGTGTTGGCGGATAAGTGCAGCAACACACAAGTGATCCCAAACCACGAAACTTAAATATCCAACTTCAAAATGCACATCTTTTAACAATGGTAAATTGAAACGTCTTTTCTGAACAAAGTATTATATACACCAAAAAGAAACACAGTTCCCGTTCATATCTTCAGCAGACTTGCAATCGCTTTCACAAACTGCAACAGAGTATATTCTGCCTTATTCGTAAACATAACTTGAAACCCCTCCTGCCGACAAATCAGTACTTTCTTCTTTTGGGGAAGGTGGGCAGGCAGCAGGCATGCACGTCGTACTTCATCAATTCTATTCTGTTCCCATACCACAGCTGATAAAATACTGTACAAATCAAATAAATGCTTGCCAGCTATGCATCTTAACCTCCTGTGCCATGCTTCCATGGCATTTTGTGTCCTTGGCAAATTCAACTCATTGAGAATACTGACGTTTCAAAAGCCGACAGGGAACAGCAGAGGAAACAGTATGCAACAAGAATACCTTGCATTAAACATCCTAGGCTTATCCAACAAATACCATTCTACAAAATACTTCAACAAAGACTTCCCTTCCACTGGAAACTCATGTCTAAGTGCATTAAAAGTTTCCAAAACATTATCCTCATCAACAAAGGCTGCTAGCTCTTTTACACACTGTTGGAAGTGCATATTACCGTTATACAGAGATGTCAGACCTAACCCTTGTACCTTACGCCAGATGTTCCTTCTGAAATGGAAGAAACATCTCTTACATACAATACCACTAATGTTCCGATTTATACTTTGTATAGCTGCAAGCTCAAAGTCGCATAGTATAAAGGAAGCATTACAACCTAGTGAACATTCTGTAAGGAACTCAAATATGCATCTCCGCATGTAATTATACACTCGATATGTCTTTTTACTCATAAGGCAGAATACTAACGGCACACTCTTACTATATGCACCATACTTCACCACGGAATGCACTTTATACAATTGTCCACACTCCACACCTCTTGTAAAGTAAGTCCCATCCATCAACCATATCTCTGCAGTACTTAAATCCTTCAGGTTAGCCTTCGTGGTTAATGCAACTACTTTGGTTTGACTGCAGTTATCAACTAACATCTTCTTCATTAACAAATCCTCCTTCAATGGGAAGTTCTCAACAGCTATATCATGTAAAGAAACTGTTGCATAACTGGCTGGACTTCTACCCCTGTGTCGCACTCTCTTAACAGCTTGCAAGAACCATCTCCTATTAGGGAGATAAGTAGCATAATCTAGAGACTTAGACGTTACAGCATCATCTACAATTAGTTTTTCAGTTCATGCCAAATCCTGTACTTTTACACTTCTTCAGGTTCACCTGAATGGAAGTGGTCTACAGACATTACTAGCTCTTCTTCAGCAGTGACAGTAATCGTGATTGCTCTGCCCTTACATTTCTCAGACACCTTATACTTACAGTTCCAGTACTTCCTCGTCTTAGTCTTTTTCTCCATTTGATACAGATAGCCATCTATCACTAGAATTTCCCCTCCACATTGTGACCTTGCTGTCTGATACACTTGGCCTAGTACACCAGGTTCTAGCCTGCAAATATCCGCCATTATGTTAGTACGCTAGTACAAATCAGTTACTATGGCACCAACATTTAAGGACTGACTCACCAATTAAACTGATTGGCTGCCTTTCGGTAATTTGAACTTCAGCAATGTACACTTTTGTTAAAGGGGTATTTCAGTAAACTGTGCATCATGCTTTTGGGTTTGGTGACTTACACATTCTTGTATTAGTACCAGATCCATATATCTATATATATATATATATATATATATATATATATATATATATATATATATATATATATATATGGATCTACTTCATATGGTCAACATTCGAAATGTCGACCATACAATAAAACAATAAAAAAAAAAAACCTACCTTCATGCTGCTTGCAGGGGGGCTCTGCCCCCCACACCACCCAGAACTTAAATATACCAACTCCGAGATCCTACTACAGTCCAGAAGTGGAAATCTTTCCATTCTGCACTGTATGGAGATGCCAGTTCCCCATGGTTGACATTTTGATCATATGGTCTCAGTCATAGGAATGTCGACATTCTGAAATGTCGACCATGTGAAGGGAACCCATATATATATATATATATATATATATATATATATATATATATATATATATATGTGTGTATGTGTGTATGTATAAACACGTGCACGTGCACATATACACACACACACACACACACACACACACACACACACACACGCACGCACACACACACACACACACACACACACACACACACACACACACACACACACACACTGAACTGTGATTTAATTAAATATTTGAAATGATAAAAGCTTGCATAATAGACAGTGAAATTTGTTTAATCTGTGACTGAAATGTGATTTAATTAAACTTAATGGGTCAAATTCCAGAAGACTTGCTATCAATGTAAGTGACTACTTTCACTGGGAGCAGTCTGTGGCCTTTTGGAATCTGGTCTGTGTAGCGAGTATATTTATAGATAGACCTTACACCAAAATAAGTCACTTACACTGAGAGCAGCTCTTTTGGAATCAGGGCAGATTTTGGAATCTGGCTCATGAAATTAAAAAAAAACAATTGCATAATAAACATATCATATAACATTTTTTTAATCAATGCAAAGTAATTCAGGCGGTCAGATTTATATTATATGAGAATTAATATATTTCGATATGGAAAAGTATGGCACATAGTTGCAAAGAAAGCTAACAAGGATGTAATGCTTTTGCTAATAATTTTATAAACTAGATTCACATTGGCTTTGTTAACTAACAGATATGTTGTTCTAGTTTAGAAGTATGCTGACTATGTATATAGGTTGGATAAACAAGCTGCCCAGCTGTTACATTCATGATTCAGATCTTACACTTTCTGATTATCTCTTCTATTTATAATCTCTACTAACATATGCTAGACACTTTCATTAAAAGACAAGCATAACTGACATTTCTTATTGCCAAGTTTACATACCATTCACATACTCATCTTTGCAAATACCCAACTGTACAGTCAAGTTTCCATACAGCATAGCATGTTCACAGGCCAATACATCATTATATACAATGACTCACTGCATATCCGGAGATACATTTCTGCTAGAAATGTGGAGTCCCTGAGCTGTACAGCCAGATACTTCTCCCAGAGGGCAGATGTAGAACCTTGTACCTGACAAATGGCAATACAAATGTTACAAAGCAGATTGATTCATCACTCACAGTAATCTAACAAAAGCCTAAACTGGTATTTAAAATGCAGAATCCAAAGGCCCTGTTTAATCCACTGACAATCTCCTCTGTCACTGCTATTTGACAATGTTTTCTTTTGACAGCTTTTGAAAGTCTCATGGACTTTAATACAGCCTAGAATTAATGTAAAGCTTCTTTTTGTATTTGCAATTTAATCTGGATAATGTTTATTACTTGCTTAAATGTAAATTAATTTAGTTAAGCTCCGTCATACTACTAAACTTTGTATTCTACTTCTGTGAAAGAAAGTTAGCAGTATTTTTATGTGCTGCTTACATAACATAAATAATGCTCCATACATTTGTACATAATGCTAATGACTAGCAATTCACATTTCTTACATAAGCCATAATGTAGTGTATATATAGTACTAATTCTTTCTGAGCAGCTGTTTAGGGCAAAATATCACAGTTCACAAGCATTACTCTTTAGTAAGATTACTATCACATAAGCTGCCAAGAATAATTTTTTTTCCTTCATGGAAATTCTTTTTGCTTTTTTCATGCAGTTTGTACAGCAGATAGAGAATTGGAAATTAATACTGGTAGTGGTTTGCTTGTTAATAAGGTAAGCAGACTGATTTGAAAATGAACCTTTGTATTATCCTGTCCAAATGTATAAATTAGTTAAAAAGGAACATTTAGCTAAGACACAGGAATTAAGAAAGAGTGATTTGATTACTTAGGGTTGCAACAAATGGAATTCACTGCTCTACCCGGGATGTCATATTAATATCAGCATGATGGAAGGTACTTGGAGGAATCGTACCACATCTACAACTAACATAACAGAATGGTTGGCAAGTCCAAACCTGTTTGCAAAACAGAAGAGAAACATGTTAGACTGTGATGCAGGAAGCACACAGTGAGGCAGATAAGTGATACCAAGACAATTTAACTATTTAAAAAACAACTGTAAAAATATTACATGTAGTAATCACAAATATCCCTCAAAAATGAACAAACATTACATGTATCAGTCAATGCATCTAATGTCATTATCACATGTTAAAGATTTCCTATTCTACTACAATGATGGGAAGGCAAAGGCACCAAAATAGGGACAAATTTCATGTACTGTTCTTATAAATATAGAAAGTTGCTAGAATAAAAGGTTTTGTACTACCATGCATTTTCTAAAGGATATGAAGTTATGAAACTTAAATGTATGTCATTATTTAGCCAATTCACTCTTCAACAATTTGCAAGAAACCACAGATGTTCTGAGTAACAGGCCAAAAATATGAATCAAAGATCTGGACATTCTGCAAAAATCTGGACAGTTGAGAGGTGCGCCAGTAAAACAAGAACATAAAATTCTAACAAAGCATTTGGTATTTAACTTGCTATAGATTCAGTTAAGTTAGTTAGAGTACTAGCTGGCAATGAGGTACTTGGCAACAAAAATGAGCAGAATAGTTACAAGTTACAGAAGCATATTTTGCATGTTACCAGAGTAGTAGCTAGACAGGATAGAGAAAATGAAACAGTGACATTAGAGAACTTGTAAACAAAACATAACCAATTAATACATCATAAAATATAATTAAGAGGGTGAATTAGAGATAAACACATGCAAAAAGAGAAAGGAGCATGAGAGAAGTCAATAAACAGAGCAAAGGAAGTGAATATAAATAGCTCATCTGTACAAGTCACTCAAGCTGTATATCCAAGAATAATAAACAACGGCATCTAGTTAAATGAAACAGGCCACCTCATGCTGAATATGCAAGTACAGTGTTTGTATGGGACAGTGTGAAAGAGTCCAGCCAAAAGAAAAATAGTAAGGCAATAAGACTTAAGGTTACATATGCATAGTTTGGCTCCTTTTGTGAAGTCACTGAAATGGCAGTGTGGCAGGAAGGCATGGACAAATGAAATTCCAAGTGACAAGCAGAAAATATGGATGAAAACAAATCTTCAAAGAGGCAACACACAGAAAATAAGAATTCAGCAGCATGGTTCAAGCAAAATAGCTCCAATAGAACAATAAAATGATATTCAATATGCAGTAAAACAATTATTCGGTAAGCACTTTCATGCCTTTATAACACTTCATCAGACCACATAATAAAACCATAAAAACACACAACTTTCTATACCTAAAATCCACTTCTAAATCACATCAGTTAGTTACAATTAAATCAATTGATTACTTAATGGGGAAGATTTTAACACTGGTTTTAAAGGAATGTTTTCATTAAGTCCATATTCTCTGTCAGCCTGCAGTACAATCATTCATTTCAATTCAGTCTTCTGTTTTATTCTCAGTATATCACCAAATCTTAGATCTAAATGCACAAATTGCAAAACCATAAACTTAAAGTTATGTGTAGCATCAAGATTATTGACATGTTTTGCTAGAGCACCACAAAGCCAGCTACTTTAAGACTCTTATGAGGGTACCCAATTATACTTAGTAAAATTAATACTTATATAAATGGTAGTGTTTCCAAGAAGCAAGACCTTCAGGAACATGAAGCCACAGTGCCACACTACCCCTTTACTAAATACTGAGCCAGGGTTTGTCACAGATGTGTCACAACACACACACATTGGACTTCAGCTAAAGGCTTAATACAGCATCTGGAAGCTGTAAACCAATTCCAGCACTTCTATCCTTCCTGCAGAAAGGCTTTTCATAGACGTTGTGTATCTGGCTGCATTCAGACCTGTGAAATAGGATCTTTATGGCCTAAACCAAGTCATTCAATTTCAGGCTATTTTTCTTAAAGTTAGCTGGGCTGAACTTAACCCCTTCCATTCCAGTATCCTCTATTAAAATATTTACATTTCAGCAGTTACAGCAATACAGCCTGATGTACATGTACATTTCTTTTCTGTCCAGCAGGATGCACTGTTGCTACATTTTTAACACAAGCAGCTTTACAAATACATTTTAACACACGCATCAATTTGTTATTCAAATGACATATAATTCTTTACAAAACTCCAGCTAGCTATGCTGGCAAAATGTTACAACTGCACTGCCCTATCTCACATCATCACACAGATATTCTAGGTTTGTGAGGAAAGAAAAGAGAAATAATGACCACTGCTCATAGCACCCCATAAGCTAAAGGAATCTTATGTGTATATTTCTAAACAGGGCCTTTTTTTAAACTATATGGGGGTCTCCCTACTTAACCTGTCTCAAAACATGTTTATACAGGCTAGGGATGTGGAATTCACCAGGTCCCCAGAATCTCAGAGAGTACAGGTGCTCTGTGGTTCATTTTATGTCTTATTTTTTTTAAATAATTACTCAACTATCCTTTATTATTTTTATTATTGCTACACGAAAAATGTGTTGTGCACCCCAACATTGTGTACATTCGAAGATAAAACTGGTAATCATATTTTTTCACACATGCACACATACTATATGGCATGCTTAACAAGCCAACTCTGTCACAAGACACACTGGTGATTTTTTTCACACAAGCACACAGACTGCTCCTGCCAGTATAGGTATATCACATGATGAGCATGCATGCATGTGTGCACACATACAGACTCATACTGCATGATTCTGCCCATCCATCTAGTGCTAAGTCATATCAGACTTCTACAGTGACTTGCAAAACAACCAATACCAAGCACAAAGTTTGCTAGGCAAGTACGGAAAGGAAGTACATTACCGTGCCCTTCTTCTGTATCATATACAAACCAAACACACACACACACACACACACACACACACACACACACACACACACATGCATGCATGCATGTGCACACACACACACACACACACACACACACACACACACACACACACACACACACACACACACACACACATAAACATACCTATGAGAAATTTAGAGCTGCCAATCCAGGTGCCATTGTCCTTGAAATGGGGCAGAAGCCTGGTGAAAATGCACACAAACTCAGGGATGTCATTTAGACTCTGCACAGAAGGCACCCCATCCAAGAATTGAACCACAGAACTTCTTGCTTTGAGGAGACAATATTACTTACCATGCCACCTTGCACAGTTATCTTCAGGCAAATTGGAGTAATTACAATTCACCTACAGGATGCTGGATGTTACAGAAAACAAACGCACCTTGATAAAACTTACTCAGACACAAGGAGGATATGTGGACTCCACACAGAAAGAACCACAGCCAAATACTGGGACACAGCAACACTCTTCACCGTGCCTTCCTACTCAGTGCATCAACTGTGCCAGTGACCAGATGATTTCACACACATTCTGCCCAACTTCTAACAAAACCCTAAAGATAGCTGGCTATTGTGTACATGTCTGAAATATGACTGTGGTGGAAAATTAAAGGAATTAGGATCAGCTTGTTACTTTCAGATGCACTGCAACATCCCTCCACATGCATACATAAAACCATATGACAGTCCTATAATAATTTTACTAAGATTAAAAAAATAAGAATAAATTGGTGACACTGTTCCTATCAAGCCAGCTCAGTAACTGTATAACTATGATCAAACAACGTCAGGTAAATGACATTTATCCATAGACTGCCACCATACACAGCAGTTTATAGCCACTGTCTGTGTAGCTCTCAGATGTCTGACAATGATGATAATAATAATAACAGTAGCCACAGTGCAACCACACATATAGTCAGCAGTCACGTGCTCTAGATGCTAACTGCACTTGCTAATTGAACTTGGGGCACTTGGGTCATAATCAGAACTTTATTTCACTATACCACATGCGAGGCTTAATGGCCCTCATCCTTGTGCAAGACTCACCTGAATGGGAGTAATTGGCCAATGAAAAACCACCAGTACTCCCTCTTCATTTTCCATACTCCCCCAACTTTGTTGTTCCAGTGTCTGAATCTCTGTTCAAACTCAAATCATCTGGATTACAGTCAGAGTGTTACCCTCTGCACTACAGAGCTGGGCACAGTTGAGCAATTCACAAACATAGTGTGGAGCTGTATAATTGCATTCTGTACACTATGTTTAGAATGCCACCTGTCATTACATTGAGTCATAGACATGGATCACAATGATGGCAGGCAGCATACAAATTAAAGAAAATGCCTCAGAGCTGTGCCATACAGCACTGAGTGCACCACTGTATACCACATGCCATGATGAGTGAATTACTGTGTGCCATGAAAGTGTGGCACAGGGCAGCAGGGAACAGTTGCTGTGTAATGTACACCCTTGTTTAATGTACTTCACTCAATTACTGCTTTTGTTATATTATAATTACACACAGCTATTCATAAAGTTCTAACATCTATTATTGTTGATCTGACAGTTGGTATAGAGGTTAAGGTTATCAACTGTTGTTCTTTTGGTATAGTGTTTGAGTCATTGATCCCCTGTTTGCCTACTGTGTGACTTTGAGCAGGTTATTTAACCACACACTGCTCCTGGGTCACCCCTGAAAAGGGACTGCGTGTCCTATGGGCCTACTCGGTTAACTAATATGGTTATCATTATTCCTAAATCATAAAACCTATGCAGACCATCTCATAATTCTGTCCCTGTCTTTTCTAGATTTTATATTGAGAAAGGGAATACATTCGTAGATAACAAATGGAAAAAACAACAACCATGGATTGTCAAGTTAAATGTTGTAGACCTAGACAATTATAGTAAATCTTCTTATGAAGATAAAAATTTTGTTCAAGGAATTAACTTCTGACTGAAGTAACTGCCATAAGAGTAACAACCGAACAAGATGAAGATAACATTTCTGCAATTTAAAAAGACATTTATATGTTGAGGAAATATCACAAATAAAGAGAAATATATTTAGAAGAAATGGTTAAACAAGAAAAACTGAATGAATTAGATAATAGATCAGGAAAAGTTACACACTGTCAGTTGTTAAAATACTATACTATTCTTTGTAAAATGTCATATTTGCTTTGTGTCATTTTACTACATTTTATATACCTTTTGATTTTTTGTAACAGCGGTTTTCTTTAACCCCAAGCTGAAAATATAATTGATTAGAAATTATCAGTATTCTACTTTTGTAAGCAAATTCAAATAAATAAATATATACATGAGAATATAAAAGGTAATATACTTTGTTGCTTTATAAGAAAGTTTAATTCTAATGACAACAAAAATTCAGTGCATGTAACAATGTGTATACATGGCAGTAAAATTCTTTAAAATACACAGACGAATGAAATGGAAAATATGAACACAGAAATACTAAATAACTTTTCAAAATAAGGTACTCAAGACAGGCAGAAAGTGAATTTGGCAAACACAGTCTGAACTCTGCAAAGGTATTCTTGCATTGTTTATTGACTCTGTACTATTAATTAGAAACTGTCAACTTTTGATTTTACTGTTAATACTATATAAACCAATTTTGTTTTTAAGAGACTAAAGGAGGACAAGAGATGTGCACAAAAAGAAGTAGTTGTGAAACGAAATGTTACAAGAATATTACAAGAACCAGACTTTTCAGATAGTCAAAGAAAATGGGAACAGTCAAAAGCAGGCATGAAGCTAAGATGGCCTCTCACTGGAGTCGATCTGCTTTACCAGCACAATTTGTCAATGGAGTACAATAGCCTCATAGCACATTAGCCTGAGCAAAATTATTTTATGAGAAAAAAAAGACTAACAAAATTCTCCAAAGATGGACTAGAGAAGACAGTAAAAGAGCAACCTGAAGTAGAAGAATTTATTCTCAAGGAAAAAAAACAGAATCACCAAAAATTGAGAAATAATCATTATTCAGAAGATTCTAGTGATTAGGGTTAATTCTGCTACACTGGACCTAGAGACAGGGGTATTGTGTTATTTCATGTTTATAATGTTATTTTCTGATAAATGGTTAAGACTGCAAACTATATTTCAGGATATAATTGACTACAGAGACAAAACATTATTGTTTTAGATGTGTGGTTCATGTCAGTTTAAATTATAATTCTTGCTTTTTAGCAAACCTTTTTAATATTGGTGAAAAGTACTGGACTGAGCTTGTTATTATAATTATATTTAAAGTATATGTTTTGATGAATGTCAAAAATTACCAGGTATTTACAGGGTGGTATACTGAGTTAAATATCTTTACTCCTGTTATTTTACATAAATAGTTAAAAGATCATAATAAAAAGAGAAGCCATCTAGGTCAGAAATAATGTTTACTGTTGTTTTATCATGCATAAGCTTCTATTTGTTTTGATTATTATGGTTGCCATAGAAGTATCAGGTTCAGCAATCCAAGCATTTCTTTCACTTCTTTCTTAATATCTTGCCATTACATACCCTAAAGACAGAAGCTGTAAGAGAATGTTTTTTACAGCTTTGAAGGCTGTAGCAGACTTAGCTGTCATGGACAAGACAAAGCATATTTCATTGTGTAACAGTTTTAAAAGCTGTAATAGAATGTACCATCACACACAAAAACAAGTCTGTTACCCTTTAATGCTGCTCTATGATTGTTGCTGTTTAAACTCTAGCATAAAACTAGCATATGATAGTACTGAAATGTACTCATTTTTTGTTAAATATCTTTCTTATGTCAGAAAGGTTCTTAGCAAATACAGATAATTTTGTAGTGTTCTGTGCAGCAAAATTAAATATATTGTTTTTTATTGCTTTTGAGTGGGGATATTTTGAGTGAGTTTTTGTTGGTTGCAGTTTGTTTCAGACAAGTGAATCATTATTATTTAAATTAATATACAGGCCCATAGTTTTAAATTAATATTTCCAGAGTTAGAATAAGATTTGTGGAGTTACTAAATAATTGCTTTATGTTACAGATGGTGCCATATGACATAGAGACAGAGCACACACCAAATTCATGCTAATTAGTTTTAATGAGCTTCATTAACATATAACTATCTGCAGCACAATGTGCTATAACATACTGATGTGCGATGATTACCTATATAGCATTAAATCATTCAGGAAAAAAGGAAAGAAATAGACAGCTAATCATCACCAAATGCAAAAGCCATGTACAGAGACCAGGTTTATTTCTCATTTATATACGTCACTTAGACAGGTATGCATTACAAACAGGGAGCAGTAGCAATACATTATGAGGACCATATATTAAACTACAGAGACTTTATGATAAGATATATGCACTGAAATATCTATCTATCTATCTATCTATCTATCTATCTATCTATCTATCTATCTATCTATCTATCTATCATATATCTATCTATCTATCTATCTATGTAATCTACCTATCTAGCTATCTATGTTGTAGGTGCCAAACATGTGTGGGTTTCACATGCATGCAGATACCTCTAGGAGTGGAGGAGAGAGGAAAAATGAAGTAGTGGTGGGCGATCAGGTATTTACAAAGAATACATGGTATAGACCGCACTTGTTTTTTAGATAAATTTAACAGTAGGTAGGTGCAGTCACACGGCCATAAGGTAAAGGTTTCAGTAAGGAACACAACAAACAGACACTAAAGACAGAATGTTCACAGGGTATAATAATGCAAGTTGAAGAGCCTACAAGGAAGGGACACACATGGGCACAAGACAGATAGGCATGGGAGTGGATAGACATATCACACAACAGATTAATATGGGTGGTTGTAGCAGAAGCATAGAGCCACATGTTGGAAATGGAAACAAATGTTGTGTACATGATGCTGTGAGTCCATCACTGGAAGCAGACATGCATGGGATATATTGTTTCTCTACCACAGCTGCTGTGGCTGAGGGTGTAGAAAGGAAAATAATTTTGGGACCCCATTTAAAATGTACCTCAGAGAAAAGCAGTACTCATCCAGAATAACTCACAAGATCAGTTTGAAGGCACTGAGGGATATGTAGTACACTTTTGATATTTTTTGGTAATGGATGGGTGCTACAGGGTATCAGCAGAAGGACACAATAGATGATAGATGGCAGGTGGAACAGGAGTTGTGTCTGGAACAAATCCTAGTAGGCCCGAGAATTAAGTATTATGCCTGAAAGGTATAGTGTCTGGAGTCAGAGTGAGGGTAGGGACAATACCAAGTTATGTACAATATGTATAGCCAAACACACCACATTGATACTCATAGGGAGGGAAATTGTGGGTACCATTTTCTGGACAGATGGAAAATCTCTATCGTGATGCTCCTCAGATGTGGAGACAACACCAGATGATAGGGAAACAACAGAGAAAGCCAAAGTTGTGCAGGCCAACACAGGCCTATGTGAGTGACCATGTCATGGTGTCCATCTTATCCAAGATAAATGTTGAAATAAGGGACATGGAGAAATGTATAAAGGAAAGCAGGTAGTTAGTTGTGGTTTAAAGCAGTGGTTCCAAAACTTTGCAAGTTGGAGGACCCCTTTTATAAAGGAAATATTTTGGCGGGACCCTATATTCTAGATTGTGTTTTTAGACTGACATTAATTACTAATTAATTTAAATAATGCAACATTTGAATTTTGAAAATTAGTTTTATTTTTAAAGGACTACAAATTAAACAGACTCCAGCTTCTAAAACTGTCATATGACCTAAACCTGCACTTGAGTTAATTTTTAGAATGAGTAGTGTATTAAAGCACTTCCAAATATTATTAAATGTCATAGGTTGTCTTAAATATTTCTGTGAATATTGCTAACTTATGTTGAAAACACATAATCAGGCACCAGGGCCAATAACTGAACTCCAATCACCTGAGCTGTAGTGAAAGCTATACCAACAGTTCTAGCTATTAAGAAAGTAAATTTCAACCCGACAATAAAAGTAAGAAAGATCAAATTGCTAGCATACATCCTCTAAACCTAATCCCAAAATCACATGTTTAAGCTTAGTTAAGAATTAAAAACCTAACTAACCAACCACTAACCTTTGGACTGTTTTCAAATCATAGGCCCATTGTACATATTTTAGGACCATGCAAAAGTTCTTTGCTTCACCTTCCTGATTGTATTAAAGTATATCCCTTGTATAATACAGCACCACTTGTTAGAGTGTGTTTTAAATTTATAGTTTGAAAAATGTTTCCAGTAAGCATTGAAACAAAAACATATGAACCGATAATGACAAAAGTGCCCAATTCAGAACATTTCAACCATAAAAGGCCACTCAGTCTTCTGTCATTACAATCCACCAATATGAGTCAATATGTACAATCTCTGTAGAAGTTAAAGTTGTCTGAATAATTCCACATTAAAGTGATCTGTAACTAATGAAAAGGTTGCTGCTAGCAAACAACTTTATATTTCAGTGTTTCATCTACATATTCAGTGCCTGCTGCCCTTGAAGAATAAATTGCCTATGTTACATTAAAAAAATGGTAGGCGGGTAATATTGCAAAGGCCAGGGAATGGATGGCACACTGAAAACAGGTCATAGTTACTAAGCATCTCATCCAAAGGAGGACATACTCAGGACTGCAGCACCCCACCCCCTTGAAATACAACACAGTATCAGCAATCCATCTATATGCTGTGGGAGTAAAACCCACAGTCTTCCACATAAAACACAAGCATGCTACCTGTTGTGGTACTAACACTGCTTTGAAATTTGATACCACAATAGTGATACCATTTGGTAAACAGTAGAGTTGCACATTGTAAACAGACTTAGCATGAGCAGCAGTAAACTTCTCTTCCCTTAAAACTAAAATCTTTGAAAAATGCTCCTGAAACTCACTTTCTTGAAAATGCAGCTTGGTAGTTGGGCTAGAGGATTCAGGCTATTGTTTTCTGTAACTAAGGTACAGGGCTTGAGCCTAAGCAAGTTACTAACCAACTAACAAAATTTAACAGGTCTAACAAAACTAACAAAATTTAAAGGTCATGCTGCTAAACACTAGGAGTCAACATGAAACTGTACTCTTTGCAAGAATTCCATGACCTGGAAGATGCTGACATTTGTACAGTCATTGAAACCTGATTCAAAGCTGCGGGGAGCACCCCAGCCTTACCAAGTTACTTGTCCTACCATACTTTCAGACCCCAAACGGAGGGCTACAAAGCCAAAGGAGGTGGCATTTCAATATTTATCAAAGACATATCCAAGCTGGTCAAACAGTATGACATACAGGAGACACTCCAGGTGCAGTTAACTGTTGACAAAACATCTATTCAAATCATAGCTAGCTACAGACCCACAACCATGGCTCAGGAGGCCCACTACACCTATCTGGATTTACTTGAATTAATCAAGATTCAACCTTCTACCCTGATCCTGGGTGACTTTAACTACACCATAGAGTGGAAGACCTATTCTAACCCAAATATGAATGCCCAGAGATTCCTTGACTTCATCAGTGCCAATGCATTGGAGCAGCTGGTCGACACCCCCACAAGAGGTGAAAATATACTGGACCTGGTACTGGCCAAAATGAGTAGCCACTGTAGCACCCCTATAGTGTTATCCTCCTTGGTAAGATCTGACCATAAAACAATCACTTTTGAAGTCACCATCTCCCCTGACCCTCACTACCCTTGTCAGGGTCAAACAAAAAGACTTTTCCAAAGCTTACTACAACCTCCTGAGAGAAGGTATAAGCAGTTTCACAACCACCATGCCTTCAGTTGGAACAAGGACTAAAGTCCAAGTCTACACCAGAAAATTATATGAGCACCTATATAGCTGCATGGACTCAGCAATAACTGACAGGACATAATCATCTTCCTCAAGGAAGGGTAAACCTGTCTGGTGGACAGCAGCAATAAACAGCCTCTGTAATAAAAGGAAAAAATTGCTGTCCAGAACCAAGAAGGAGCCGGTGCCAAGTTGGAAGCAATCTCTCCTTTGTCTGAACAAGCAAATAAGGTCACTTCAAGTCCAAATTGCCACATCCACTAAGGACAATCACAAGGCCTTCTTTGTATATGTCCACAGTCTCAAAGGTTAGTCACAAATCTGCTCTGAATTGGTAGTCAAGAATACCACATACACAAACACCATAGATATAGCTAACCTGCTGGCAGACAAGTTCAGTGAAAACTTCACCCCCTGTCTCCCCATCAGTAAACCAGGACATCCCCAGCAGCTCCCCGCTCCCCTCATCACCAGAGAGCAGGTCATGAATGCCCTCTCAAAGGCAAAAACTACAGCCTCCTTGGGACCTGACAACATCCCTGGTTGTTTCCTACATGAACTCAGGCAAGAGCTCTCAGCACCACTAGGCACCCTATTCACCCAAAGCTTGTGCATTGGCTTCATCCCAGCAGAATGGAGGATAGCCACTGTCATCCCTCTACACAAAGGTTGAGCATCCACCAACCCAGGCAGTTATAGTCGCATCAGCTTAACTAGCCTGATCTGCAAGGCCATGGAATACATTATCACGGACCTTATAACAAGGACATTGGCAACTTCCAAATGCTTGATCCCACACAGTTTTGTTTTGTCAAAGGGAAGCCATGCCTGTTAAACGTGGTCACCTTGTTTGAAACAGTCACCAAAACCATGGATGAGGGGAATACAGTGCACATCTTGACTTACCCAAAGCCTTCGACACTATTCCCCTTTTGGGCAAAATAGATAAACTCTCCCAGCTAGGTATCCACCTGTGCGTTACCAGATGTGTAGCTAACTGGCTCACTGATAGAACCCACTCAGTCAAAATAGGGCAAGCACCTCTAGTAGTAGACATGTAATAAGTGACATACCTCAAGAATCGGTCTTGGGGCCACTACTGTTTGGGATATACTTTTCTGAGGTGCAAGGCAAAACCAATGGTCTGTTCCTGACCTTGTTTGCAGATTACAGCAAGCTGGGCAGCATCATACATTCCCCTAATTATGTGAACATCCTCTAAGAGGGCCTTACCCAAACTAATGATGGTGTCAGAAGCATGGCCTCAAACTGAATGCCAAGAAATGCATCATTATCCCCTTTGGGGAAAATGGCATCCCCATTAATTATCACATTAATAACAATGTACTAAGCATGCAATCAGTCGTGAGGGACTTGGGCACCCAGGTAGATATCAACTTTTTTACTACCATATTGCCTCCGTTGTACGGAAGGTTTTCTACATGGTCTACCTCATAAACAAGGGTATTTCATCCAGGAATAAGGAGGTCATAACATCCCTGTACTCCTCCCTTATCAGACCCATTATTGCATACAATGCCCCCTTCAGGATGTACCTTGCCAAGCACATGCAGCAGTTGGAGAAACCACAGAGGTTCCTGACCAGGAAAATCTAGGGTCTCAAACACATATCCTATACAGATAGGCTAAAATTCCTGTCCCTCTATGCAGTCTCATACAGACTGCTCAGAGGTGACCTATGTCTGGCATACAAGGCCGTCTCAGACTCAGACTTGATGGAGTTGCTGCATATCCAAAAGTCAAACTTCACTCGCGTAACCTGCACACAAGCCCTCAACCTGGTCTGTGACATTAATAGAACTTGTTGGCAGGATAGATTTGTGTCCGAATGATTCCCCCATCTGTGGAATAAACTCCCTCTCCAAGTCAAGTAGAGTACCTCACTAGTCCTCTTTAAGAGGAACCTGGATGACTGGATGGGAAACAGAAAATATTCCCCTGGGATCCCACCTGTGTCCCTGGTGGACAGGGAAAACAGGTGCAAACTTTGTGAGAACATGGGTGAATTCTTGGCTAGGCTAATAAGGGCCTCTGGGCCAATAGCCTAGTATCATCCTATGAACCACCTGCTAACCCTAACTAGGGTATTTCACACTCTTGCACCTCAACCTCTTAGTGCACGAAATTAGGACAAAGCCTAAAATAAATAGGGGCAGATTATAAATATTGATCTCATGAACTTAAAAAATTGCTTGAATAACAGGATTTGTGTTAGTATGTATTTTTTAAGGATATAAAGTCTAAAACTTAAATGTCTGTCATTATTTAGCAACTTCAATCCTTTTTCTATGAAGAACAGACAAAAATCTGGGGCAAAAATCTGGACATTCTACAAAAACCTGGACAGATGAGGGGTATGCTACCTACCTACCTTTTAAACACACACACACACACACACACACACACACACACACACACACACACACACACACACACACACACCACGCATGCGCACAGGTGCACACGCACCATACCTCTCAACCTCTTAGCACAAGAAATCTGGACAGAGCCTATCATAATGGGGGGCAAAGGCCCAAAACTAGGGACAGATTTTACATTCTTTCTTTTTTTTTTTTAAATCTTTTTATTAACAATTTTTAATAATGCAACACAAAATGCTAACAGACAATGCACAACCAAAACAATGAAAGTAATATAGACTTAAACACAACAAATAACTATTTACATATATGCCTTATGTCCAACTAAATAAATAAATTAACAGTGATTAAGCTAGAAGGATATCAAAGTATCAAAACTAGGAACAAATTTTAAACATTGCACTTATAAACTTAGAAAGTTGCTAGAATAACAGGATTTGTGTTAGAATGCATATTCTGAAGAATATGATGTCTGAAACTCATATGAATGTCATTATTTAGTTTTAGTAACTTTAATCATTCCAGTGATTTGTCAAAAAAGAAAATTTTTATGAGGAACAGACCAAAAATATATGGCAAAAATCTGGACATTCTGTGAAAATGTGTACAGTTGAGGGATAAGACACTTACACATATACCCCTACCTCCCCATTACATCCCCCTATACCTTTCAACCTCTTAGAGCAAGAAATCTGGACAAAGCCACAAATAATTGGATGATAAAGGCTCAAAAATAGGGACACCTTTTAAATATTGCTTTACAAACTTAGAAAGTTGATAGAAAACAAGTTTTGCATTATTATGAATTTTCTGAACTTAGGATATGAAGTCTAAAGCTGAAATGTCTGCCATTAGTTTCTGACTTCAGTCCTCAATGATTTGCCAGAAAGACACAATTTTACGAGAAACAGACCAAAAATATGAGGGAAAAAATATCGTCATTCTGTGAAAATCTGGACAGTTGTACCACTTTGGTGGGATTTATTCAAGCCTTGGTTAAGAAAAAAAGATACCTTCAGAGTCTTTGAACACAGTGTTCTGTTCTCGCTCCTGGATTACTGTAACAAGATCTTCAGGATCAGCTCTGCAGTACTGTCTTTACTATGTTACTGAGAGGTGCACGTCCTTGTGACCAGCCTAAATCTACCATTGCAACTTACAGTCTGTAAGTGTCTCTAATCTTACCCAAACGTGGAAGGAACAGAACAATTGTTTAAATTTCCCTCCAAGTTCTAACTGCCAAGCAGAAAACACAAGGCAAGCAAGCAGCTCCTAAGCCTCAGGAGAAAGCATGGAAGTTATTACTTCTTCTTTTAAAAACTCAGGGCAAGCAGCTGATTAGCCGCAAATGCAGAAAGTAAGCTGATCAGCTGCAGACACAAACAGAGAAGTTATTAGTTCTTCTAAAAACTCAAGCCAAGCAGCTGCTTAGCCATGAATGTAGAAAGTAAGCTGCTCGTCCGCAGACACAAACATGGAAGTTATTACTTCTTCTTCTAAAAACTCAGGGCAAGCAGCTGCTTAGCCGTGAACACAGAAAGTAAGCTGCTCAGCCTCAGACACAAACATGGACGTTATTACTTCTTCTTCTAAAAACTCAGGGCAAGCAGCTGCTTAACTGTGAACACAGAAAGTAAGCTGCTCAGCCACAGACACAAACATGGAAGTTATTAATTCTTCTTCTAAAAACTCAGGGAAAGCAGCTGCTTAGCTGTGAATGTGGAAATTAAGCTGCTTAGCCACAAACTTGGAAGTTTTTTTGTTTTCTTTCTTTTTTTTTTTTTTTTTTTTTTTTACTGAGGGTGAGCTGCATAGCCACAGCAGAAAATTAATTTTTCTTCTTTTTTTAACTCATTACAGCTGAGTGTGCCTCCAGGCATTTCTGCATTTAACTCCTACTTTGCCTCTAGGTGTTAAATATTGCTTGTCCATATTTGCGTTAATAATTCCAAAACCATGCTATGTGCAAGGTATCAGAATATTTTATCTTGAAACACACATGATGGAAAACACAATTGTATTGATATTTGACCTCTGTCAATGAGTAGTTGTTAGAACAGTATATATCTTCATACACACACACACACACACACACACACACACACACACACACACACACACACACACACACACACACACACATGGGTTCCTATCGCGTAGTCGAACTTTTACAAGTTTGAACCTCATATGGTCGAGACCATAAGTTTGAATTTATAACATTTTGAACGTTTCAATGGAAATCTCAATAAAAGAAGGCTTCCATTTTGTTCAATGGGGAGCGATCTCGGAGTTGGTATATTTAAGTAGCAGGGGGTGGGGGGCACAGTCCTCCATGTGGGGGGTGCAGGGATGCTTGCCCTCCTGCTTAAAACAGTTTATTTTGCTTTCTGTTGTTTTGTTTTTTTATCCATGGTCAACGTTTTGTAACTTCAGACATAATGGTTCGAGCATTACGTGTTCAAAGTTATAAGACTTCGACTATGTGATATAGACCACACACACACACACACACACACACACACACATATATAGATAGATGGATAGATAGATAGATAGATAGATAGATAGATAGATAGATAGATAGATAGATAGATAGATAGATAGATAGATAGATAGATAGATTAATTTATACACATTTGACAAAGTAACACATCTTTGTAGTACACGTACATTTTCTGTGGAAACACAGGCATGTAACATTAGTTATACATGATATATGTAAGTTATGTACATAATAGATCAACAAAAACACAAAACACTGCCCTCAGAACACCAGTAGCAAAAATGAGTAGCCAGTAAGTGTAATCCCAAATTCTTTAATAAATCACAGGAAGTAAAACACTAACAGTTTAGTGCTTTCATTCAAACACCTTGAACTTCATCAGAACTTCATCAGAAGACAGTGTTTTGTGTTTTAGTGGTACTTGGTTCTGCTTTTGTGCCACTTTTTGTTTTTATACACAATAGGTCGATACAAGTAGTTGAACCAAGTCCATCTTCTACAATCTGTACAATATGTGCTGCAGCTGTAGGTCATTTTGCACCAAATCCAATTTCCAGGTTCTGTATTATCCACTCTTCTCACAACACCCTGTGCCTGCCATCTTTCTACATATTCCTTAGCATGCAGCAAGGTGCTGCTCAGCACTAGCCAGTCTAGTGGTGGAGAGAGACAAACCCTGACTACATCATCGGTGACCCAAGTTCAGTTATTGGCTCATGTTTCTGACAGTGCTGGCAAGGAGTGCGTGTCGATCCTTGGAGGGGAGAGACCATGTCAAACTTGTGTTTGCTAGAGCTCAGGCAGAGGCTGGAACTGTGATACGTGATACCTGGTTGAGTCAGAAGGGGGATGGAACAACACTGGCTACCCCAATGGACCATGGGACTCTAACTGCTCTTCCAGCTCTGTAGTAGCACTAGGAAAAAAAATCCCTTCATGAAGGTAGCAGTACTCCTAGAAAACTGATCCTTGGCCCCAGGGATGGGAGAATTATAACCCACAAAGCAGACCTCTCACCTTGGAGGAATGACCAGACCAAAAGAGCACACTAAGAGGGAGGAATGATGGTAAGAAGGGATACCAGACTAAAAAAAAGGGGGATTTATCACTGACACCACAAAGCGTGTATGTAAGAGCCCTACATATGTGTTGTTACACATGGTAAGGGATGTGAGACCATTAGTGAGATTCTTGAAGAGAACAGGCGTGGATCATTTAGATCTATGTTTATGGCATGCACATAACATTGTTATGCAATATGATCCAGTCCATCCTCTTCAACCACTAGGACAGAGTGCCCACAGCAAATTCTTGGATGGCTAGGATAGCATCCCATGTAATATGATGGCCCCGAAGGAAAACTTTCCCTTCCAACTTATAATGTCTAGCATCCCCATGCAGAGATGCTCACGTTGCATGTGTAAAAATATCATTAATGGTTGCATAAAAATAAAGGGCATAGACACATCGACATCCATAGTACAATATGCTGTAGGAACTATTAGAGTTCTTTTCTATTTGTTTTGTAGCAAAACATAATGCATTTGGTGATGCTTCTGATAAGCAGTATTCTAGACCACATCTGTCACAACTTATGATGTACAATGTACAAAGGAAATCAACATTAGACTATCCCAACTGCATGACAGTGTTCTATGTAAGTTAATTCACAATTGACTATGTACATGTACAATAGTTAACACCCTTTAATACAATAATTGAGAAAAATATGAGCAGAATAATATAGTTCGGTTTACCTTTGCCGCTACAATAGCCATTTAGGAAACAGTAGTACACAGCATTACCTTGTAATTATACATATGTACAGATAATCAGCTTTAAAGTGTGTAAGGTTAGTTACTTCAGGACATATTTTAAGTTCCAAAGAGGCAGCTGTCCCTTTAATGGATGTGTGATATGACAGGAACATCTAAGAAAGTAATTTCACACATATGTGAATCCAGAGAGTTGTTCTGCTTCCCTTTGTGGACATATGCATACCTGTCAACCTCTAAGTATAAAACATCTGGACAAAGCTATATATAATGGAGGGAGAAAGGCCCCAAATCAGGGACAGATTTTAAATATTTTGCTTATAAATTTAGGTAACAGAATAATAGGTTTTGTGTTAACATGCATTTTCTGAAGGATATGAAATCTGAAACTCAAAGGTATGTCATTAATATGTGGACATTCTGTGAAAATCTGGACAGTTGAGAGATATGGACATATGATATAGTCAAATGTTTTCCTTTGATTTTAGAAAATTAAAAGTACAGTTAAAGCTGGGATAAATAATGCTGAGCAGCAGACATAGAGGCCAAAAAGTGATCCAACCCAATAGCAGCAGGGCAGGTAGCAAATGATGCTTGTCAGGGTAACTAAGGGACTTCAGCATAGCTTCCCAGTAATGAAGTATTCTGTGTACTTCAGACAAGCTTAGACACTATTCATAAACCATTAACAGGTAAAAACGTTGCCTGTTCATCACAGAATTAGCTTGACCCAGGATGTTCATGTGAATGACTAAAACTCTTTGTGGCACATAAAATGGAAGGACAATAAGGTAATAAGTAAGACTGTTATGTCCAGCTCTTGTATGTGCAAATTGTCCTGTTTGAGGTCACATCCCTTTTATGGTTGTGCCATGAGAATGCTTCCCACCCCAGGGCTGAGACATCTGTACTGGTAACCACACGGGAGATGAGGATATGATATAGGCTGCTAAGTCTGATGTCATGTGTGTCATTCCACCAATGTCTGCAATGGTCATAGGTATATGACATTCTAATTTGAGAAGACAGTTATTCCAATAACCGCCACTACTGACTTCTGGAGATTCACTGATGAGCTGTCATATGACGCATTGACATATAGTGGCTGCCATCAGGCCTATTACATTAAATCATACTTTAGCCAAAATCAACACTGCTAAAGGATCGAGTTCAGTATCATTTGAATAGGATACTTTCACTAATGTGGTAAACTGAGACTGTAATATTAACTGTCTAAGGCACAACCAATAACAGTCATGCTGTGTGATGGCTTCAGTTGATAGGAAGCACTATTTATCATTATGCCTAGGAGCAAGAATGTAAGATGTACAGAATCTTAAGCTTTAACTAGATCCCCTACTGTAGGTGCCACCAGGTGCATCTCACCCAACAGGAAATGCACATTTGTCTCCTATAACCTCTGGTAAGCTGTAACTATGGCCATATATATGATGACCATTCCAAGGCTGAGGCAATACAAATTTGTGAATCTAAATATTGGCGATTATCTTTTCCCACCTGGAAATATATCATCTACCTTTTCTACCAGGTTACAGTCATTTTGTAAGTGTCTTGTAGGTCCACACAGCACATTCAATCTCCTCTTATAACATAAGGTAAGGTAAAATTGCATGCACCAAGTCTATTGAGATAGTAATCTACACTGCTTAAATCCAGTATGACTTGAGAGCCTTTGTTGTTCTCTGCACCAAAACAGAATCCTGAATAATATGTGTCTTCTGTCAAACTTAATAGACATTTTATTATATTGCTCTTTGCTGAATGCTAAAGAAATCCCTTTGTTGTGCTGCATTCACTTGCTAGGGTGGGACATCAGCTATATTAAGTATGTGAGGTGGAGGGAGGTATAGAGGAGAATCTGTCACTTATTTGAAATAACATATCACATACTGTGTACATATCATGCCAACAAGTGCAATCTTTTCCATGTAGTGCAATTATTTACATATACACCAGTGGTTCAGTCCAAAGGAGCATTTCATACCACGTTTTATATGGGTATTAATTATAATTTTGTGATGATTCATGTCTGGGTGAGAATGTCACAGGATTTACCCACATTTAGTGTGGTTTGATCATGAGGGTGAAGCCAAGTGTTCAAACAAAGCCAGTCATGGGTAAACCCTGTGATATTCACATCCAGGAGTATATATTGCTATAATACAGTGACGTTATTTAAGAAAGAAATTGCTTACCTTTCTTAAATAATGCCTTTGTATAATGATGTTTTAGTGTTCTTCCACCTTCTTCATATGGCATATACATCCATAAGCTTGCGTAGTAAATCAGCATAGAAGGGAACATACCATTATTGACCCCCCCCCCCCATATTTTTATTTGTTTGCCCAAAACTCTTGCAATATTATCTGAAACATGAGGAGTAAGGCAAACATATGTGGGAAGTGAGGGTCATTCAGCTAAAGTCTGGACAGTTGTGAGGTATAGCTGAAAACACTGTGATCCATCGTATTATGAATACTATACCTTTTAACTGTCCAGGGTTTTGCAAAAAGTCATGAGTTTTTTCTCATATTTTGCTCTGTCCCTCTATTAAAGTAATGAAAGGTAACTTTTTTTTAACAAATCCTAGCTGCCCAATAATAATTAGGACTTCCTTCTATTAGGATATGCTCAATTTAGAACAGGCAAGCTGATTGCGATGTCCATTCAGCATGCACATTTTGGAATACTACTTACTTATTTTTTAAATGATCCCAGATATATGATCTTGTCACCCAGGATTAATCTGCATACGTCTTTTATCACCTCCCATTGTTTTGGGACCCCATCCTGCAATGTTTACTCCCATATCTTTGTTCAGTTTTCATGTTCATCCATTCTGTGGAAGCTATAATAGTCCTATCAATCCTTCTTCTGCATTCTGACAGTCCATCTGGGACTAATTCAATCATCTACTCTCACATGCCCTGTTTCTTTAGTAAAGCCATTAATGCATTATAAATAGGCCATTCCAAGCTCTTGGTACATAAATGCTCTTTAGAACTAAAAGCTCAATCTTTCCACACACACACCTCTCTCATCACCACTATACCATATTTTTCCAATGGGAAGATATTTTTCATTATTTTTCATTTTGAATTTCATAAATAAATTTAATTTTAGTAACTATATACTAAGATTCCAAGTATGGTACTCACAGATCTCACCGGCAAAAATGAAAGTCTCCTACTTTACTTTACATTTTTTAAATATCCCATATAAAATCATTAATACTTATTCATTATACCTCACATTTATGATTCAGGTGTTGCAATGAAAGAGTGGCCCATCCAGATACAACAGGAACTAAAAACATATTTTATGGGTTGAAATTTACTGTCTAAATCCATAAACATCATCTTCCATGATTTCATTTTTTGCTCAGTTTTAGAGAAAACTCTTTCCACATGCTTTTCACTGCCTGACTGATGTCCCTTTCTAATCATATTCCTAATTTTCTCATCCTTTGATGGCTGCATAGATAGGGATAAAACTGGACTAGATCATGAGTTGGTATGAATTTGTATACTATGACTATGATTAGTTTTTGACTCATTTATCTTGTATCACGCTACACGTTTATACTCATAAAGTGTCCTAAACAATATTGGTATGTCTCTTACTGGAGCTATAAGATATACCAATAAATTGTCAGCAAATAGAAATAATTTGTCATGAATACCAAACCAATTATATCCCTTAATCCTTGAATGTCTTATCTTAATTGTTGGTAGCTCAATATACAAGGCAAACAGGAGAGGCAATGGTCAGCACCCCTGTGTCATGCCCCAGGGTAATGCCTGCTATTTTAACATATGCTTTCATCCCCATGTATATATTCTGTACCAGTTCAGTCAATCAATTAGGATGGAATACCACATTTTTCCATCACTATAGTGTGGTAACCCTAGTCTACCCTATCGAATGCCTTCTCAGTATCTAGTCCAACTAACATCAACTTTTCATTTTCCTGCACTGCTTGATTCTGTACCATCACTGTTGTCTTGAAGTTATGAAACGTCTGCTGCCTGTCTGTAATCCCACATTTATCTGTGTAAATGAGATCTGGTAATCTCCAGGCCATCAAGTTTGGTCATTTGGAGCCTGTGTCCACTGGATCACTAACCTCCTTAGTGATGTCTATTATTGCCTTTCCCATGTATCCAGTATAGTGCCCTTTACAAAATATTATTAAAAAGCCTATGACAAATATCAATAATTAAATCCTTCCCTAATTTCCATATTTTCGCTAGTTTACCATCCAGCCCTGGAGACTTCTCCATCACCAAATGCTGCATGGCCTATTTAACGTCTTCATTTTATATTTGTTCAGTCAATGCTTTCTCCTTCTGTGCATCTAATCAAGGTAGCTCTTTTACTTATAAAAATCATAATGTCTACCTTTCTTTCTCTTCTGTCCTGATTTCCCCTTTGTAAAGGCCCGTGTAATAATGGCTCATTATCTCTAAAATAGCACCTGGGCTACTTTCCAATGTTTCTGTAACCTTATTCTTCAACTTCACTATGTTCATCTCCACCTTCTGTTGTCTTAGTCTCTGCACTAATAACTTGATATTGGTTAGATTTCTGTCAAAATAAAATTGTGGCAATGCTGCTTTCTTGTATTGTTTTACCTTTTCCATATAGTCATCTATTTTCTTTCTGGCTTGCACCAATAGTCTTTCTTCATGGCCTGACAAATTACCCTGACTAGTTTAATATTTTTAATTGTTTCTAATCTCATGGTGTACCTGTAGTTGTTGTAGTTCAGTTCCTCCCTTGCTTTACCTGCCACCAAATACTGTGGCCTGGTGTTTACTCCTTCCCAACATTCTGTAATGTCAACTCTTCCCTTCTTCCTTCTCATTTATACTCATGATTTGGTGAAGGGTCTCTCAGAGCCATTTATCAAAGCAATTCTTCCTCATCAGATAAGGCAGATCACACCAGTGTCTCCATATCTCCAGTTCTGATCTATCTCATTTACCGCTCTAACTGGACCATGGTTTGAGAGAGTGATAGGATGGCTCTCACATTTCATTACAACAAAGGTATGCTCAGTTGAAATATATATGCCTTCAAGTCTCATCCAGGTATTATGTGGGGAAGAAATGAATGTATAGTCATTGGGCCTCTAACTAGTTTTATAAATGTCCTGCTGCCTAAACAACTTTGAATATTTTTGCAAATACCTAACCTCTTTAGATATATTATCTTTTCTGGGTCCACCTGTAACAGCTGTTTGATCAAACATCAGATTCCAATCTCCTCCCATCAGGAGGATACTTTGCTAACAGGCTATAATCTCCTCCCGTATCTCAAATAAAACAAAAATGATAGAGAAGACTGCGGAGCTAGAAACCAAACATCAGTTTATTAAACCAATGTTGTGCTTTTATCCTTAGTGAATTTGGACTGCATCAGAACAACAAAACATCATAGAACCACCAATTTATACACCTCAGTTAGTTGCCAACTTCCAATCAATGATTAAATAATTAAATAATTAATTAAATCAGCATAATGACAGGTAAAAGATCTTGTCCTTTTAAAACATGCAGCTTAATATCTCAGATTATTTAAAAACTTTGTAACCTTCATTAATTATACACAGTTTTATTCATAATAATTGACAAGGGTAAAACACTAGATTATATTACACAAAAACACTAAAAACAATAACTTGAATAAAAAATGTAGACTGTATTATTATAAAAAGAAAGCAGCTCTCAATTTAAAAAAAATTGGACAAAGAGATAGATTCATTTAATCCAGGATATATAGTGGCATTAGTTTTTAACTGCCATCTAAGCTCCTGAAATTCCAGGAAATCATCCAGTGGTCCCCCTCTCTGTCCTAAGTCCACCTAGTCAATAATTATAAATTTGAATTTGTGAGATGGATTTTGGTTTATATGTTTGTACAATGCATTCTTTAACTCTTTTCTCCTTATAACGTAAAGATGTTGGTACACCCTTTTCCTAAAACTAAGTTTAGTTTTACCCTGACTAATTTAATAGTTTTTAATTAGTCTTTAATTGTTTCTAATCTCATGGTGTACCTGTAGTTGTTGTAGTTCAGTTCCTCCCTTGCTTTACCTGCCACCAAATACTGTAGCCTGGTAAAATAAACTGCAACCCTCACACAAAGTCATGTAGACCACCCTCTTACTACCACAATAAAATTTCTTTTGTAATATTAATTCATCCATAACTTAACAAATCTTCTGAGACCCCTTCCCCTAATGTAAGAACACTGTAAATAATGACCACATTTTATCATCCTACCATTTCTTAAGTCCCTCACTGTTTTTTCCAATAGCACCTTGACACACACATCTTTCATATACATCACAACAGGTTTTTCCCCCATCACTTCTAAGTGCTCCTGTTCAAACCCAAATACCCTCCAGTTCCTCAGAATAATGTGTTTCAATCCAAAAAAAGTCATTATTGTATGTAAACTTATAGGCTCTGTTGTAACTCTGTAAATCAACATTTGCCCTAGTATAACCAATCATACCACTAACAGTACCACCCATGAGTGGTAAAAAGTGGCCAGACTTTCTTTTTTCTCTGACTTCAACTAAAATATCAATTACAAAAGAATTAGGATAACCTCTCAAATTAAAAATATTCTTCAGCTTATCACATTCCTGTTGAAATTTCAAATCATCCATAATCATCCGGGCAAATCTGACATACTGACCTTTAACAAGGCTTTCTTTTGATGAGCAGGATGCATACAATATGAAATGTAAAAAAGAGTTTGAATCTGTCAGCTTACGAATGATGGTTGATTCAAAAAGTTTTTCCAATTTATTTTTTCTAATAGTAATATCCAGAAAATTGACTGAATCAACCTGAACATCCATGGTACACCTTAAAAAATCAATATTGGAGTGTAAGTAATCATAAAAGTCCTGCAATCGATCCTCACCTTCAGTACAAAAAAAGATTGTGTCATCCAGAAAATGCCCAATGTAAACCCAGCAATCCTTAAACTCAGAATTTAATACAAACTGGGCCTCCCAATCAGAAAGGACTGCATTAGCAAACATGGGGGCACAAACTGCCCCTATGGCAACGCCCATCTTCTGTCTAAACAACTGGTTCTTGAATGCTAAAAAATTATTCTCTAATACTAAGTTCACAAAAACTCTCAAATTGTCAATCAAGTCCTTCTCTAAGTTAGTAAAAAAACTAAGGTATTCGTAAAACCAGTCAATTCCTAAATCACTGGGGATAACCAAATACAAGTCTTGAATATCCATGGTAACAAAGATCAAATCATCTCTAAAGATTTCAGTAGATACCTTTTTTTAAAAAAAATCCCATGAATCTTTCAACAAATAACCACTTTTCTGAAAAATATTTTTTTGTGCAAGCATCAATGTATTTAACAAGACAGAATGTTTTTGAAAGTTTTATAAACTAATTTATGAGATGAGATATATTTAATAGCTAGTTTGCTAAAGTCTTCCCATGTGATTGGAGATGTGACAGTCCATTTTTTTTGCGATGTAAAATTTAATAAGGGTATACATTGTGATAAGGATATGTTTTAAAATTTTTGGAAGTTTATTTGTGTTAGTATGCAATATAGCCGTCTCCCATGACAGGGTTGTTTTTTCATACCCCATCTTCTCTAATCTAGCTCTTAAAGAGCACCATAGGTTGTGTACCCTACTACAGTCCCACATAACATGGAGAATGTTTGCTTTGGACAGTGTGGACATATAGGCGAAAATTTGGGATTAAACTTACTTAGTTTTGGTGGGGTATAGTAAACATTGTTATTAATCATAATTTGAGTATATAACAGCCACTTAACCCTGTTAAGACAGACCTTCACAAGCAGATCTTGCAATACAAGCAGCTCATCTCCTTCCTTTTCTCTACACCTAAATATATCTCTAATATACCTATTTATAGCAAGTGTTTACATTTCTACCTTTATCTCCTTATAAGCTATGCCCCTTATACTATTTCACTTCTTTCAACTAATTTCAAGATGTTTTGTCTCTTTTGTTTGCTGATGTAGTGACTTCTAGTGTATATAGTGTATATAGTTTTTCTTTAGGTTTTATGTCTTCTGTATGTAGTGTAGATTTATGTCTTTGATTGATGTAATACTTGTATTATTGAAAAACTGAATAAAGAGATTTTGGGAAAAAAGAATGTTTTTGACAGTTTTGGTTCAACAATAGGGCACATTGGTGGGTCAGTCAAGCTTTTATGAATTTTAGGGATCCCAAAAATGGTGGGGATCCTGGGATTATGGACCACCAAAAAATTATATACACCCAAAGTAATCAAGTTTTCCAATAACACTTCTTCCAGTATCAAGTTAATATTTGTAAGCTATTTGATTTCATTGATCGAGACCTCAACATATGTATCAGAATATAAAATATTACTTTATATTTGTTCACTGGGAAAGTCTGACTTGGAACAAAGCCAGTTTTCAGCAGAGGCCTGAGGAGAAATGCTCCAGATGCATGTCTTTGTAACATAAGGGAAAACCCGAGCAAACCCACATGAATGCAGTGAGGACATGCAGACTCCACACAGAAGGCACCCCAGCTGAGAATCAAACTGGAGAACCTCTTGCTGTGAGGCAACAACACTACCACTGCACCACTGCACTGTCCAACATCTTATTGCAACATATTAAGCAGCATAATCACATAATCATTGGTGTCAATAACTACTAGCCCACACCCTTGTCTGGTTTATTTATTTATTTTTTTCTCTGGGTGATTTCCTTAAGTAAAGCTCTTTCTTCTGGGGTCATATTATGATGAACACCTTTCCTAGAACCACTTTTGAAATATGTCCTAAAATCGGCCTGACATTTTCAAACAAAGAGATCATAGGGTGGGGTGGGGGTATAAAGACACTGGGCCTCTTAATAATCGAGTTCAAATTATTTACCTCATTATGGCCATTTCTAAAATAAAAAGCACAGTTCACTTTCCTAATAAATACTTTAAATTGCAATAAAACATTGTCCATACTTGCATGTCTATCAGGGATAAAGGTCAATCATCATTCAAATAAATTTGCCCATAGAACATTAACCTCGACTCCACTATAATTATACAACTTGAATTCACCATGGTGATTCTGTACAATAGTGCATACATCACTACTACATTCACTCAAGGTGCCATTCTCTCTCTTGGTGTTGATATCTCTCTCTCTGATCGATTAATCTGTGAGACCGTCTTAAAGGGGGACCTTCTAAAGAGACTTTGCCTCTTCCATTATCGCCATCAAAGTTATCGATATATTAAATAAACTGACATATTAAGCTGTATGTTTTAAAAGGACAAGATCTTTTAACTGTCACCATAGTGATTTAATTATTTATTTAATTGTTTAATCATTGATTGGTAGGTGGCAACTAACTGAATTATATAAATTGGTGGTTCTATGATGCTTTGCTGTTCTGATGAAGTCCAAATTCACTAAGGGTGAAAGCACTTAACGTTCATTTAATAAATTGACGTTTGGGTTCTAGCTCCAAAGTCTTCACTCTCTTTTTTGTTTTACTGGTGGTTTATGTGACGTTTTTGGATTTAATGGTCATCCCATGTCTCCTTCAGTTCTTTAACTAAACTCCTTGGGGTGATACATATATTCACCAGCAATAAACTTTGTCCTTCCTGGAAATCTCATAACACTACAAATCTCCCCTTAATATCTGCATGAAAGTCACCCAATAGAAAATAGATATAGATGTAGATATGACAACATTTTATCTCATTTGTTTTGATTAATCAAGTCTTTGACATTCCAAATTAAAACCGAGTTCTTGTCATACTGTAGAAGATTACTACGTTTACTTGGTCTGTAAAGCTGATCTTTAAGCATCCAATCCATTGTGCCTCAAGGCTTTGCTGTCCTGCTGCTAAACAAAAACCTCTTTTACATAACACAACATTTCCTTTCACAACAAATTTCTTGCAAAATGGAAATGTCACAGCCCCATACCTCTGTATACAAATTATCCAAACTTTTACTTGCTTGGTGTGTCAGAAGCAATCTTCATATATGCTTGACTTCCTACTTCTCTGGACATGTATGCAGGGATAATCCTACTTCAATCCATCTTAATGAAGTTAACCTTTCTGAACAGTTTTCTCCCATCTCCAAGGCAGAAACCCCCAATAATAGTACACCATAGTTCCTAAGCTCTAGTTACTATTGTCTTTATCTAATTTGTTTCTTAAATTGTTCCACCAGCAACACATCATGTTATTGCAAAGTTCTACTTTTTGCCTATACAACTACTTTTGCTCTCTAAGCATTAGAGTATCTATGTCTGATTACCTGAGGTTGCAGTTGTATGGATAATTGTTTTGATTGTGGTAAATAACCTAAACTTCCACCTCCATTGTAATAAAGTTGGAGGATCTGATGGTTAGTAGCAGCAAGCCTGTGAGCACCCTAACAGAGCACTATAATTAACCATCCACTAATCATATGCCCCCCCCACCAAGTAAAAGGATGTTTCCCAGCTAATAGGACCTAATCTTCTATTCAGACTGAGGCCTTTTACCAGCATTAACAATCAGTTAATCTTGATCCCTACAAGTGTCTTCTACTTAAGGTTACAGTTAACAATAACAAAAACATCAGCAATTAATACAATTTCATGTAATCAAATTTACCTTCCTCAGAAGTGTCTATCTTTCATCATGCTTACACATCTCATGGCTAAGAGAATATAGTAAAAAGACAGTTATTGCACAATGTGCAGGGGCATCCCACCTAATGGGAAAGCAATAGCACAACTCTTAGCCAGTCAATGTCCCTAGATTACTAAATGTAGAAAAACTTTTGTGAGATTGTTCAAATCCACAATACTTTTAAAACAGTATCAGTCAGTGTTTATTTTCCATGCTGTAAAATCTTGAAGTCAGACAAATTCTGATTACCATTGCTTAGTGCCATTGCAACTTTTCTTGTGTACTGCCAGATTTTAGTTCTGTTTGTCCAAGAGTTGTTTTTTGAAAAGGTGGAAATGGCTTGATCAGAGATCACATGTTCCTCATGATATTATCAGCCTGGACCCTTTTTGACTGCATGGATATATCAGAAATGAGGTGTAGCTGGATTTGAATGGGCAAGTTACCAATCTGGAAGGAGCTATTTCCTTAATGGCCCATCCCAGTCTGCTTTGGTCAGTACTGTGTAGTACCAGCTTTACATATCTTATATGGATTCTTCTCAGTCCTAGCAAATGCTCTATGTGGTATTTAGAAACCAGTCCCCACTACACTGATCCATAAGCAGCAGAGGAAACAGATGAGAGAATGCTGGAATAAAGCAGCATGGGAGGAAGGAAGGAGATACACCCTGGAAAATGTACTCTGGATGAGCTGACCTTAATTTAGGGTATAGCTCCTACAAATCAAGTATGACGGACTTGATCATCCCAGATTATTAGCTGTTATGTATGTAAGATTAATGATGTGCTAAGTTACCATACAGAGTTTCTGATACAGGCACATGCCTAGATAAAAGGGATAGGTATGAGACCACATAGGCAATACTTACCCAATGGAGGGCTTTCCTGGTAAGCCCTAATTGAGTGCATATGGTTTCCACATCCCACAGTGACGTTCTGCCACATCGTCACTGCCATTTCCCCAGTCATCTATCAAAACGATCACATAGCTTCTTCCAAACGGTATCTTACACCATCTGTTTCATCTCTCCTGGCTGCTGACGCAGCACCAAAATAGCACACAGAAAGTATTGAAACAGCCATGGATGTTATACTATATGTTGTAACAGCATTCAGTACAAATATGGTGACAAACCTGCTACGATGTACAGCATGCCATACATAGGTACTGTCACTATATGATAAGGCAGGACAGTAAGAGACATGACATGCATGTGATAGAATATCCATGGCATATGCTGCATGACAATGAGGGAAAAAGGATAATATGAGAATTGGAGATTGTTCATGCATGTATTTGAAACCTGTTGCCATCAACATTAGAAGCAAAACAGACTGATGTCTGGTTGCAGTACTTAAAATGCACACCAAAATTATGAAAAATCTTTTTGCAAATAATTAATTAAATGCTGTAGAGGCAATAGTAGAAATGCATTGTATACACAACATAGGCTGTACATGTTGACACTCACTACAGTGGCCCCCACTGCCCACATGTACAAATAACCACATGCACACATTGTAGGTGTGGTTAATGCAAACATCAACAAATATCAGTAGGTAGAAAAGATGAGAAGGAAAAGACACCCAAAATAGAATAACACTATTACTATGATGTGCCAAAAACTATCACTGCCCTACATGAAAAGATGATCATTCCCTACAGTAGAATACTATGGACTAAGACATGGCAAACATTTGCATACATGATATGTATCTCTCTCTGTCTCTATCTATATATTTTTTAAATCAGGCAAGGAAAGCTGACCAATCAAATTGCTAGCTACCTCTGCATCAAATCTGTTCTATACACAGGAAAAAAATGCTAGTGTAGGCCTCCTGGACTGCATGAAACTCACAGACCACCATGTCACCACCCTGAAAAATAATTTAGCAAGAATAAGCTGTCAAACACATAAATACTCCAAAAACTAAAAGTAATCAAAAAATCAATAAAAATAATGCAAAAGAAGAATAAAGACTGTAACACCAATGTAAGCACATTACCTGAATAAAAACCATACAAGGTATTTAATAATATATAAAAAGTAATCTACTGAAGAAAGAGAAAGCATAAACTCCATGAAAAACACACTACAACAGTCCTCAAAATCAATAAAAAGATGGTTAAGATTTAGCTAATAAAACTATGTGATTGGCCATGGTGGCCACACACAATTCACATTTCTTCTTCTTTGTAAGGCCACTTACAGTAGTTCAGGAAAAAACAGGAAGTGAATAAGATGAAGTGAAAGCAATTACCATAACCACAGAAAGTGACAGAAAGCAGACATGTGCATACACACACACACACACACACACACACACACACACACACACACACACACACACACACACACACACACATGTCATGCACGCGTGGGCAGCAGAAAGAATATGATAATGATTCTTTGACCTATAAGGTAAACCAAAAGGTAACATACACAAATGTGAAACACTGCACAAATATAAAACACTAAAATAGAAATTTACTACACAGAAAAATAAGGGCAACAACCATATCATTAGATAAGCCAACTTAAAATGATGTGGGGGGGGCATTGTTGATTTTTTTTTTCAGTCATTGGGAGTTGCGATCAACAAGATTACCCTTTTTAATACTTTTAGGATAAGGCAAGCATGTCCTTAGATAAGTCAGTTTTAAAAAAGATCGGGGAGCATTATTGCTTCATATGTGCATCTTCCAAATCTTTGATTTACCACCAGAGTAACTGCTCTTCTGAAAATTTTGAGACAGTGTTACCTGGAAAGCAAAACACATGTTTAATAAGCACTGTGCTACAGGTATTCCATTCTCCTGGATTGGACTCATTCACCTGCCAGAACACAGGTGAGGTATTGTGTAGTGATATCAGTTCTTATCAGATGTGTATTAACTGGACAGTGAAACAGTACACAACAGGTTGACAAATAATCTATTAACTGGCTGCCATCAACATTTCAAACCAAAATCCCACAGTTAATCAGTTACAAGCATGCACATTTATCAAGTAGTTAAGAGTGGATGAGGTATTTTTTTATTAAAATACTTTACAAAAACACAGCATCTCCAGATATAAACTACTAAATGTAGAAATTCAAACTGCTAAAAATACAGATACCTGTTTTAAGTATAGTAAGGCACTTGCAGTGTGCATGGTATATATTTTGCCACATGCCCAAGGACTCTTAAGACACTTCTCCTCTTGACAAGACCCCTGAGCGTGCACCAGTGCTAATACTTATGGCAGTTATTAATAGCTATGGCATGTACACCCCTTCATGCCTTATTTACATTGTTATCTAATCTATGCATCAACATATATATATATATATATATATATATATATATATATATATATATATATATATTTATATGGGGAGAAAGAGAGATATGGCATGTGCGTCCAATGTACAATGCATAAATGACAGCCAACATTGTTTAACTTATTAATAGTGCCAAAATGCATGTCTTACAATAGCATACATAATACCTATAATGTAAGGCTGTATGGGTAATATGGAGATTTTACCTAACATATGCAGGTGGCACACATCTGAGGACATCAGTGTTACAATGATCTCCATAAATAAAGATGCAATGATTGTGTATAAAAGCTGTTAATGATTGTCCACATTATGTAGGTGTTCACAAGTAGTACCAACACACCTACAATTCTTGTTTTGCAAAAACATAGTGACCTGTTTGTATTGGACGTATCAAGGGTGGAGTAGGCCATCTTACTAACTGATATTGTAGACTTCTTTATACAGACATATAGACATCCAACTCAAAGCAGGTACAGCACAACATGGCTGCTTTTTTTACAAAGTCTAGCAGCATCATAACAGATACCCACAATACATGTTCAGACTGTTCGTGTCCACACAATCATGATACGCTTATGTGTTTAATATTGTCATATGTTTGTGCAAGTGATGCCAATATAGAAAACATATCAAGTTGTCACTGTGCAGTATTATGTAATGCTCTGAACAGCTTATGCCTGTATTTTGGCAATGCTGTTGTCCCTGATTGCATACTGTAATGATGGTTATCTGTTTCATCGGGTGTAAGACAAATGGACTGTCTTACTATGTTACATCACTAGGGTATGCTGTTCTGCTGTGTGCCAACCTGCTCAATACTATTTTGCATGCTTTAACCTAATATTGCATCCCTGCCATACCATGATTTGCTGTTATGCTCTTAGTGATGGTGTTATATACATCGGTTTACTGAAACCATCACAGTACATTTTGTCTGGTGTAAGAACAGCTATATTTCAGTTACTACTTACTACTGTCTCATTCTTTGTTATATCGCTCTCTTTCTTATCTCTCCTTCTTTCTATTTACCTTTTCACTTCACTTGAGCTGAAAAACATGTAAATATTGTAAACAGCAATTTGCTGTACCACAGTCTCTTTGCAATGTAATATCTCCGTGCTAATAGCCTTATGTGTAAATGTATCTATGATTTTTTTTCTCCTCAGTTCGACAGAGAGCCAGAAAAGGGTCCACCTAGATTAGTGCTCTACCTGGTTAAGAAATTTAAAAAAATCAATAACTAAACAGGTCAAGGCACCACGAAATTAAAACTCACTGAGAGAAAGTCCAAAACATCAGTTTATTCACTAATAACTCTGTACACTTCCCTTTGCTTTTGAATTTGTTAGAGAGGTCCAGGTATTTCTTTGCCTCTATCTTCAAGTTCAAACTTATAACCACATCACTAATTTCTAGATTTTTTGTAATTTTTGTATTCAATATGTAGACCTAGCATCCAGATGCATGGCTAAATTGCAACAAATATATTTAACAAAGCTTGCAAAATTATCTGAAACCATTCACCCAGGTACAATCACTATGACTTACTTATATCTTTAAACTGACCAGCATCATTTAAACACAGCTTTGACTACTGCCCACTGAATTATACCTACCAATTCCTGTTTCCTGCATTTTTCTAACAAGCTCTAATTGCCATAGAATGATACACTTCATCAAGAAATTTGAGGGTAGTAGGAAATCTGGAGATTTTCTCCCAAAGTCATAAAGATGACCAGAAATACCAACTCCTATAATGAGCCATTATTCAGAAAATCATTGGACCATAACTGGAATCAGCCATTTCCCAGAATTAAGGACAAAAGCAGTGTGTATACTTAAAAAAAATTCTCCTCCAAGTCAGTATTTACTTATGCAAGTCAAATGTAGTTGCAAGCAAGGATCGTATAATACACAGTTTATCTTGCTTTATAGATGATTTGACTGTATTGACTACTGACAAAAAACTTGCCACCAGACTTTGAACATAGCATAATCATAACTCTCTCTCTGTCAAGTATCTTAAAAATAATTTGAGACCGCTGCTCAGCAATAATTCGTTATTGGTGGTGTTATACAATTTTCCATCAAATGTTTGAAAGTTAGTTTACTATCATTCAGATGGTCAAGGGTACAGGTGGAAAATTTGAAAATCCCAAGTTGAAATTACATTGCCTCTGGCATGTCAAGACATAGCTTGCATTCGTGGTTTTCAGTGTTGTTGTTTACAATTGGACAGCACTACAGTGGGCATCAGGAAAATTACCCTTTTCCTCCCTGTAGTGCGATCTTAAAGTTGGAATATATAATTAGCAGGAAGTGTGAGGGTGCAGCCCCCCCCTACATGGGGGTGCAGGCTTCTTGCCCTCCCACAAAAATGTTTGTAGGACATTTCTGGATGTCAAGGTAAGATGGGTAATGTCGATAATGTCGACTTCGACATTATCGACATTACCACATTTGTTGGTGTGAGTAAAAGCTGGTGTCATTTTCTTTCATTCATTTTGAGTAAGTCATTACTCGAAGAAGAGATTTCCAGAATTTTGATAGTAAACCGTGTTGCGTATATTGGTTTATTGAAACCATCATATAAGGACAATTATACCTGGGTTATCATTTGTTTTATACCGTATATATATATATATATATATATATATATATATATATATATATATATATATGTATATATATGGATCTAGGACGTTTGATTGAAAGATCAAACATCCGAATCCATTTAGGGCGAGCATACTTACGTGAAAGTGCTTCTCACCGAAGAAGCACTTTCGTGTAAGTATGCCTGTTGCTGAGGTCATACTATGGTGCGGATAAGGGAAAATTCCCTTTTCCCAACTGCAGTGTGGTCTTGGAGGGAGAATATTAAAGTAGGGGGGTGTGGGGTGCAGGGGGGCAAAGCCCTCCTGCAGAAACATTAATGTAGTTTTTTTTTTTTTTATTCACACGCTTTAATGAAAGAGCTTTTTTGATGAAAGTACTTTCGTTAAAGTGTGTTCGGTAGTTATGGATTCGGACATCTGATCTTTCGATCAAACGTCCTAGATCCATATATATATAAATATATATATATATATATATATAAATATATATATATATATATATATATATATATATATATATATATATATATATATATATATATATATATATATATATATATATATATATATATATATATATATATATATATATATATATATATATATATATATATATATATATATAGATATATAAATATATATATATATATATATATATATATATATATATATATATATATATATATATATATATATATATATAAATTAGTTTTGATGTAGTGCTCTTAGTATTTCAGCCCGACTATCACACAATATTGTGTGCTATGGCTTCAGTTGTTTCACTACTGTTATTAGCAAATGCTGCTTTTGATGTATTAAATTCATGAAAGTGTAAGAAATGCCATTTTATTATTATTTTCTTTTTTTGTGGAGCTCTTTTTCACTAGATAGTCACTGAAAATGAGCAATGCCACAACAGACAGTCCAGTAAACAAAATATAGCTAAATAAATAAATATATTAGATCTGCTGCGGTAGCATTGTCGCCTCACAGTTAGACGTTGCCCGTTCGATTCTCAGTTAGAGCGTCTTCTGTGTGGCGACATGTGTGAAGGTTGTGCGTTAGGCCCGGCAAGCCAGTACGTAAAAATCTACTGCCAATCATTAGCGGACAGGAGTTCCTCTGTGGAGACCCCTAACCGGGAAAAGCCGAAAGACACAAACAAACTTAGATAATCCCTTGCCTATAGAACCAGTTATCCTTTAATATTAGATAATCGTACATCTCTGCAATTTTTAATGGTATGCTAGATAATGAGACATCAGATATAAAACACATTAATACTCAACAGACTTATTTCTTGAAGGCTTCAATCCAAGTGCAGGATTACTTACCTGTGAACATAGGAACTAGGTTACAAAAATACACAGGTGCAGTGAGAGTTTATCTGAATTTGGGCAGATGGAAATGAATGTAAATTAAATCATTGAAAGAGGGGTTGGTGTCATGATGCCCAGGGTAGGGATAGATGATGTAAGAGGCTGATAGAAATCAGTATGGATATGGGTTGTCAATCAAATTAGGTTACTATTGTTTGGCCCCTTTTTCCTCACTCCTAACAACAAAAGGAATGCCTACGTACCAAATTATTAGCAGAAAATATTTTGAAATAACTGAAAGTTGCAGTTTAAGTTTGTGCTCATAATGGGGCGAAAAGCATTTTCAAACTCCTGATAGTTACTGTTTAGATCACAAAATAAATAAATTAACAGATAGCAGCTACACATCTTATCACAAAATAAATAAACAAATAGTGTTTTTCCTTTGTTAATAGTTCACCAGATAAACCATACCATACCATTGTAGATGCAGCGATCTAGAGTTTAATTTCTTGACTAGCTTTTTCATATTAACAGCAGTGATTACAGTTAATTACAGTTTATGCCCAGATCTTGTGTTAAACAGTAAAGATGTTTTAGCTGTATGATTTATGGGTTAGTTTCCTAAGTGCAAGAACACTTTTCATAGAAATGCTTATGTTTAGACCATGGTGGTGGGCATTCAGTCTGATCTGCCAACTTAACTCCATTTTTTTGAAGCGTGTGGACCCATTGTGAGCTTCTTCAGGATGTGGAAGTGGAAACTTCCATGGTCTGGGAAATCACAGCAGTGCTTCACTAGTTGTTTTTTGAAGATCTGGAGTGTAATGTTAGACAGGTGGAGTGGTACCTTGATTTTGAACTTGTTTACAGTTTTCCCTACAACTGCAGTCATTACACTGTGCATGGTATATCACAAAAGTATTGTTGCGATTACCAGAACAAGTGCTGTTGATTTTTCTCCTGAGTACTTGGCAAGTAAAGTAGTTCTTGTTGCTCATATATTTGCATTAAGTGTAAGGCTCAACAGAAACCAAAACCAGGATCCACAGGAGGACAAATGAAAAAGAAAAAGAAGCTTGGCACTCACTTTTACAGCAGAATATAAAACAATCAGAAAGACCCCTGGCAGACTCTTAGGGCTCAACTGAAACTAACACCAGGATCCACAGGAGGCCAACAAAAAAAAAAAAAAAAAAGAAACATGGCACTCACTTTTACAGTAGATTATACAATAATCAGAAAGATCATGAATGACTACTGGGTGGTGGTTGCAGGCAATTGACAACTAGAAAAACTCTTAGCACCCCCTTCTTGTTTTGTTTTCAAAGAAGCCAGGAACATTATGGAATGGGTAGAGTGCAAAATCTTACTAGAGAAGGACAACAGAGGAACTTACCCCTGTGGCCCTCTTTTTTGCACTTACTTCAAATACATGACAAACAAGGGCTACTCATTTTGCCTAGTACTCAGAAGAAAAATCAACAGCACTTGTTCTGGTAATTGCAGCACTAATTTTGTGATATACCCTGCCCAATGTAATGGCTGCAGTCATTTTTATGCAGGGAAAACAATGAAAAAGTTCAAAATCAGAGGTGCATACCACCTGTCTAACAACAGACTCCAGATCCTCAAAAAACAACTAGCAAAGCACTGCTGTGATTTCCAAGATAATTGAAGTTTCTACTTCCACTTTCATACCTTGGACAAGCTCACTATGGGTCTACAAAAAGGAAACAAAAATACTCTCCTTGAAAAAATGGAGTTAAGCTTACAGATCAGGTTGGGCACCCACCACCACCCTGGGCTAAACCTGATTATTTCCATGAAAAGTGTGCTTGCACTCAAGAAATTAGATATGTATATCTCTGCATCTACTTTGGTATGGTTTATCTGGTGAACTAGCAACACAGGAAACAAGTGACTCTGTTTATTTTATTCATTTATTTATTTATTTTGCATGTGATTCCAAGATGTGTACAAACTTAAACAGTAAGTGTCAAGAGTTTGAAACTGCTTTTTACCTTGTGGCATGTACAAACTTAAACAGCAACTTTTGGTTATTTGAAAATGCTTTCTACTCTTTATTTGGGCCTCGAGCTTTCTGTTTGTGAATAGAATGAGAAAAGTGGGGCAAACACTAGTCTACTACTTTATTTGATAGCCCATACCCATATTGATTACATCAGCCTCTTATATCATATAACCTCACCCTGGGCACCATGGCACCAACCTCTTTCCCAGGAAATTAATTAACTGCCCTTCTACCTAATTCTTACCAGCTTCCAGCATTTTATCTTGTCAAGCACAGAGCTATCTATCTAGCTCTCTTTTGCACTGGATTCACAATCTGGAACCTGAAGAGAGAAAAAATCTGATCAGAAGAGCTCTCGTTAACTGCTAGATCAATGAGGAGGCTCGATAGTGAAGGCTCCCAGGCTGGAACATGATCGAACCACACTCTGAGACCAGGGCATTCCCCCTCTCACTGTAGATACCCCACAACAACCACATATGGATACTCTAGCCACTTGGCTTGCATTTAACAACATTTCTGTAATTTGCAGTACAATGACAATTGTTGTCATAGGACCCCACTCCACGCTGCTACATTCTTTACACTGTAAGCACAGTTTGCTCATGCTCAAAGCAGATCTTCAATACTTATTTTTATTAAAGTTTTTGTATATTCTGCAGTTCACCACTTGGTGTATTTTTATTCCATGGGCATAAAAAGCCTGTACAAAAGGTTCTGAGGTCGCAAACCCTTTACTTCCATTTTCCTTCTACGTGTGCACATTCATGAGTTCTGTAAAATGAATATCGTGCCTTGTTTACACTGTAGGCTGTTTCTCTGGATGCATTTATGATTCAAAAAATAGGAGTCACCTCATGTGGCTCTAAGTGACTGACTCCCCAGCATATAAAAAGGTTTGTCTTTATCAGGAAAAAGAATGCGGACTGGGTCACATTAATCATGTATACGAGTCTGTATTAACAGGCACTGTAAATCTTTTTGTCAAGCAAGAGAAGATTAGTTTTTATTAATTTATTTCAGGAGATATTAGCCACATAAAGTGGGCACAGCCTCTCATATTACATGTGATGGAAGCATTGATAAGGACAAGTCAAACTGGAAAATGTTCTGTAATAAAGCTTTCGTAATTTACTTCAAGGAATTTGAACCCCACAAAGGCAGACGCATCATCTGATATCATATGTGATACAAAACAGGCTAACAAAGTCTGGTGATAGCCTCATAAAAGCAGGCTTTTCAGTGGTCAAAGTGTAAACCACTTTACCTACCACTCTATTAGATAGACCTGATGAAGCTCAGGCAAAAATGATTTCTTAATTCTATACTGATACCTCATGATGTGTTGTCATTTTTTTTTTTTTTTATTAAAAATAAAAATAAAAACTTTTTAGTTAAGAATGAGGTTCCACACACTGATGTGCTGGTAAACCTTCATGGGTCTTTCAGGAATATGCAAATACAGGACTAATCTGTAAATTTTGTTATTGGCTCCTTGTCTTACCATCTCTCAGATTTTCCTCCAATCAGCTCCCCTGGACCCTCCCACGATTGTCTCAAACTGCTTTCAAATATCTTACTTGTTGAATGCAATTTAATAGAACAAAAACACTCATCCTTCTATCTACTTAACTGAATAAACTACCTGAAACTTCAATAAGGCATCTTTATTCCTTCCACAAGGTGGGTATCAGTGAAAGAGTCTCTTAGATCTGCTTACTAAAGTGATTTTATGTGGACTAATATTTTGTGTTCTGTTTCTTGTCAGTCCTTTCACCCTATGGGTCACAGGTAGAATACCAGACCTGACTCAAGTTTCATGGATTATCTCTGTAATCAGTGAAATAGTGAGGAAAAAGAAAATAAGAAGTACCTTCTGCAAGTGAATGTCTTAATAATGCTTTCAAAAACTAGGCTCCATAAACTAGGGTGAATTGGGTTGCCATTTTATTTATTTATTTATTAACCATTTAAACCAACTAAGCACAGGCCTCTTTCCAGGAGCACTGTCTGGTTAAGTCATTTGCTAACTGTCATATAGTAGGCAAATGCAGTCTTACAGAATCTAAGTCTGGACTAGACTGCAGGAAGAAGCTCATTCACAGCTCATATCCTTAATCCTGTGCAAGTGCCAGAGCCCTGGTGTAGTTAAGTGCAGTGTTTTAGCTTATAACTCTCATTTCAGTAATTAACAAATGTACATGCCTACCAATATCTATGTCTGTACATCTGTCTCTCTGTCCCATCTACCTTCCTATCTATCTATCTATCTATCTATCTATCTATCTATCTATCTATCTATCTATCTATCTATTCATTTACCTTGTTAAATGTGTTATCCACTTCTGAGCAGAGTTGAGTTATCTGAGGGTACACAGGGAGAAGATCTACATTTGTAAAAAGAAATCTGTGAACATTTATAGTAAGTAATTACAAACACATTTGCAACATCAGTTGTAAACTTCAGTGAAAAGCAAGTGTACGCATAATATTAGGTATAAATCAACATGGAATGTCAGACATTATGCACTGGTAACATAAATAATACCGAGCAGGTTCAGATATTTCAAAATGCTTTGATTATAAAGAGCTTTAACATCAGAATATGATTAAAAAAATCATCTAGACAGGTCAGATATATAGCAGGGAAAACAGCATTTTATTAACTTGACATTTTGGAAGATTGTCTTGTGTGAGAAACAGTTCATTATGACAATTGTTTAGACTACATACTCATCCGTGCTTGATTGTACAGCCAGGCCATGAGGGAGAACTGAAAAAGCATGCAACATATACAATATCAACATTCACAGATAATGTAAACAAACGTCTACACCAGATTGCTTCATCTTGTACTATTCTGCACCTTTTTTTATTTTGACCAAACTTTGCCTCCAGTGAATGTTACAGCTGTTTTTGGCTATTCTGTTTTCTGCTGTTTAAAATGTGCTCCTGATAAACATCTTGAAACCATAACAATATTTAAGAGTTAAAATATCTGTAAAAGGTGCACTTTGGAAAGTCAATCTGCAATATGCTATAGGTTACATATAACTGACAGTACAGTACAATACTGTGGGTTTCTGTTTTATATTTAGTACATGGTTAACTGTGTGCAGTATTCTTTGGCTTTAGTAATCAAATAAATAATACATTAAAAGCAAGGTACATTGTGTTTATTTAATAAAATACTATTTTAGTGAATCATTTCTAATGCTCTATGACTTGCTTAAGTAAACAACAGTACCAGTAGAAAGTTTTAGCAAATGAAAACGCCAAAGACATATAAGTGACAGTTATTTGCAGCATGTTGACATTCATTATAAATGCTAATCCAAGTAAGTAAAATGTAAACAAATTATTCTGGCACCATTCTGCTGTACATATATAAAATGCTGGTATTTGTTTTTTTTTTTTTCTTGATTCATGACAGTTCACAATGTGAGTGAAAGAATATTAGTCAGATTTGCACAGCACAAATGATGTTATGCTTCGTGTTTTCTAATCTAAAATTAAGCATTCTCGTTTAGACATTTTAATGCAATATGGTTGGATGGCTGAAATCAGAAGACATAATGTTTACATAGGTATGGCTTCTGATTTTTTTGTTTTGTTTTTATAGAGAGAATAATTCCTGCTAAGTATCCTTACAAATGCTTCAGTAGTATTAACAATTAAGCTATGGAATTATATCATCCTTATTTTTAACAAATGTATGACAAAGACCTGGCAAACCTCCAAATAAGTAAGAAAAGAGCAGTCTGTGAGTGCTATGAATGACATTTTTCCTATGTTATAACAACAGTATCTAGCCAGTCTTGTATTTCTTTCCTGTTCATATGTACCCATTCAATGTTATTTTTTAGTGTTTCATGTGCTTGTTTTCTTGGCATTTCTCCTGCTCCCGCTTCTGGATACAGCTCAAAGAAGCTTTCCATCTAAAAATGAACAAATAACATAAATATTACCGAGAAATATATCTGCTGTTAATAATGCATAACAGTAATATAGAAGTAAATGTATTAATTTAATTGGTCCACTGGCTGAGAGCCAGTACAACAAGAAGGTAGAATCGACAAATGCATATGTATACCATAATAAAAGAGATTTTACTGATGCAGAACAATCAATACATGTGTAAACAACACCAGTTATAGTTAGACAGACAGCTTCATTTGTATCCATTGCTTTGTCAGTGATGTTTCAGTCACACCAACTGGTATAGCTTTACATGCGTAAACAAGGGGGTGCTACATACGAAGCAAGTGGCATCACTGCTGTATAGCTTGGTAAAATTTAGCTGTCAGTCTACTCACAAACTTAAAGAAATGTGAGGGATTTCATTGTATATGGTGTTTTATTTCAAAGTTCATGTCTAATGATGGAGGAGATTTTGTTGGATTTCTATGATGGGAATGGATGGAAGAAAACAATGTCCTGAGGAGTGAAAGTGTCTAGAGTAACCACAGAACAACAGCATAAGCAGTTGCTTATCCTGTATCCATCATTATAAACAGAAGTATAAATGAAGGAATTGTCCCGGATATCTGGAAAATCTCCCACATTATCCCTTTACATAAAGGTGGCAAATCCAACGATTATTCCAACTATAGGCCTATTGCTCTCTTATCACCATTAGCAAAAATTATGGAAAAATGCATTCACCAGCAACTAATTACCCACTTTATCCAACATAATAAACTAGCCAACTGTCAGCATGGTTTTAGGCCATTTCATAGTACCACCACAGCCCTCCTATCCTTCACCGAATCCATCAATAAAAAACAAAATAACAACATCCTCTCATCAGCACTCTTTATTGATCTGTCAAAGGCCTTTGACATGGTCAACCACCCCATACTCCTAAAAACTCTTGAATCCCTTGCTCTTGACTCTAAGGCTGTTCTCTGGTTTAAGTCCTACCTTAACAATAGGCAACAAGCAGTCATCTGAGAGAATAAACTATCTCCCCACCTGCCAGTCTCCCTTGGAGTCCCTCAGGGCTCTATTCTTGGTCCACTTCTATTCTCAGTGTTCATCAACAACCTTCACTTAGAAATCCCTCAAGCTACCTGTATACAATATGCAGATGACTCCACGCTCATATGTTCTGCCAACTCCATATCTGAACTACAATCCCTAACCCAGACAGTATTTAACTTAGTCGAGGAATGGTTCTTAAAACGTTGCCTCCTTTTGAATGCAAAAAAAAACAAGCTCTTACTCTTACTCTTCTCACCAAACAGTAAGTCCCCCCAATCAATTTCTCTATCAAGTCAAATAATGGCACTATTATAAACCCTGACTCTACCAACATAATTGACAACAACCTAACATTTGACAATCATATAAACAACACAATAAAAAGTGTAAATAGAAAATTGGGCTCCCTGTATAAAATAAAACCCTTCTTAACCCCTATAGCCAGAACTACTTAACCCCTATAGCCAGAACTACCATTGCCCACTCCCATCTAGTCTCCACTCTTCTCTATGCTTATAGGTTCATAGGTTCATACTAGGCTATCTGCCCTAGGGCATTTATAAGCCTAGCCAGAATGTGTTTGGCTTTCACCACCCATTTTAAATTTATTTTGCTATGCCCTTTTTCGAGGTTAGTATACTGTGCCTCTGTCTAACAGTGACACAGAAGTGATACCCGGGGTAAACCTACGATCTCCCATCCACTCATCAAGATTCCTCTTGAAGAGAGTCAATGAGGGACTCTGCCTAACCTGGCCTGGGATTTTATTCCAGAGTGAAGGGAGCCTCTGGGTTATGAATCTGTCCCTCTAGCATGTCCTATTTATTTCAGTGCTGAGGTTCAAGTCTCTCGAGCGTGTAGCTCGATGGGATTTGGATTTTCTGAGGTGCAGCATGTCCATTAATTCCAGGTTGGACATGGCTTTATACGTCAGGCACAGATCGCCTCTGAACAGGCGGTATGCCACTGAGTAGAGCTGGAGTTTCTTTAACCGGGCAGCATATGGCATCTGTTTGAGCCCTTTGATCCTCTTGGTGAGGTACTTTTGGGGTCTTTCCAGTTGCTGCAGGTGTCTGGTAAGGTACATCCCAAAAGGGGCATTGTACTCAATTATGGGCCTGATGAGGGATGAGTAAAGAGGCACGATGGCGTCCCTGATCTAGATGTGAATCCCTTCATGATTAGGTGGGCTATATAAAATGTTTTTCTAACCACTTTGGCCACGTGGTTGTCAAATGAGAGATTGCTATCAACTTGGCTCCCCAGGTCCCTAATTACTTCTTCTGTACTTAATGGATTACCACCTATGTGGTAATTTGTGGGCACTTTGTTTTTGCCAAAGGGGATGACTATACACTTTTTGGCATTTAGCTTGAGGCCATGGCTCTGGCACCAGTTGTCTGTTTCTATGAGGCCCTTTTGGAGGATGCTTGTGTCGGCTGGAGAGTCGATTATGGCGCCCAGTTTGCAGTCATCTGCGAACTTGGTCAGCCACAGTCCTTCCGTGTTGGCCTGTACCTCCGAGAAATATATACCGAACAAGAGAGGTCCCAGGACTGAGCCTTGTGGGACACCACTTGTAACTGGTTTGGAGTCTGACATGGCTCCAGCATTTCTAACCATGTGGGTTCTGTCCTTGAGCCAATTTGCAATCCATCTAGTGATATAGGGGTTTATATTTAAGCTGGTGAGCTTATCTATAATGCCCGAGTGGGGTATTGTATCGAAGGCTTTTGCGAGGTCCAGGTAGGCTGTGTGGACCACCTTCCCCTCGTCAATGGCCTTGGTGACTGTTTCAAAGAAATCAACCAGGTTTAAGAGGCAGGATCTGCCCTTAACAAAGCCGAACTGGGTAGGATCCAGTGTTTGTAGGTCCCCAATATCTTTATTTATGAGGTCCATGATGATCCTTTCCATAGCTTTGCAGACCAAGCTAGTCAGGCTTATGGGGCGATAGTTTCCAGGATCCATTGAGGCACCACCTTTATGGAGCGGGACCACTGTTGCTGTACGCCACTCTTTGGGCACATATCCTGTAGTAAGGCTGAGATTGAACAGTAGTTTTATGTTTGGGTTTAGCTCTTCTTGGAGTTCATGTAGGACGCAGCCCGGGACACCGTCTGGTCCCATTGATGCTGTGTTTTTTGCTTTGGAGAGGGCGGCTCTTACCTGAGCATCTGAGATGTCAGGGGGGCAGCACTCTGCTGGGATAGATATTTGCCCTTTTGGTGGGGAGGGGAGTTTGCTGAACCTGTCAGCTAGGATGTTGGCAATGTCTGTGGGTTCGGTGTATTTTTTGTCATTTTGGACCAATTCTGAGCATATCTGGGAATTACCACCCAGGTTCCTAACATAACTAAAGAAAGCCTTGTGATTATCCTTAGTGTCCTGTGCAGTTTTTCTCTCGCTTCCCCCATATTTACTAACCTAAAGAAAAATAATCTTACTAAACTAGCTAACTCCTATAATAATATTGACAAATTTGCCACTGGAAACCCCTTTAGAACTCATCATTGTCTGAACTTACAGCAGCTAGACTGGCATGAACTACAAAACATCTTGCTACTTTCCCAACTTACTTTTGTTCATAAGATTTTCTACCAACCTAACAACACACCGATACTCTCTAACCTTATTACCCCCTATACAAACCTCAATTTCTTATGCTCTTCCACTAAACTCATAGCTAGCATTAGCAAGTCTAATAACTTGGCAGGTGATTCCTTGTTTTCAAATACTGATGGAAAACATTGGAACATGTTGCCATCAGATGTAACTGCACTTCCCTCCTTCCCGCTCTTTACAAAAAGGCTCAAGCAACATCTTCAAACACATTGGCTTTGCCCTTGCTGTTACCCTTTCTAATTTGTCTGCTCTCGCTTTTGCCTTTTTCCCTTTACTGCCTCCCCTCTCCTTTTTCTCTCCACTTACCTTAAGCAGTGGTAACTGGCTCAAGTTTTTGTTGCAAATAGCAGATGTATTAAACTATGAACATAGTGTAAACAACCTCACATATATTAATGTAAGAAAGTCTTATTATGTTTCATATTTAGCTGATTTCTCCTTGACAAATGCTCTCATCTACATTTAACTAAATACTTTTTCTTTATATTTCTGTAAGAATTCTATCTGAATACTGTGTTTACTTAAATTGTATGACTTTGTAACTACTGATCGCTCATTATTTTTATCAACAAGATTATTATTTTTTTCTTCTTATACTTGTACATTATAAATGTTTTAATGATACTGTGGAGCTTTTCTCCCCAGGCCTCCACTGAAAATGGAAATATATGCAGTTGGACTAGCCCGGTTAACAAATGTAAAATAAAAATAAATAAATAAATACAAAATAAACAAGAAGGCTAAGGCAAGCATTAGTTAGTGGCAAAGATTTAACAGTTTTTTAGATTTAGGTATCAGTTGAATAATGTAGCTTGCTTAGTTAGGGTTAGCCAGTTAAGCACAAAGATAAGGTTTGATGGCACTGTTCTTGGTAATTCTTGTTCAAGACAGTCTAAAGCCGGTAGGCCTTTCTGATAGAAATTTACCTAGTACTGATAGAGAGACAGAGAGACAGACAGAGAGAGAGAGAGAGAGAGAGAGAGAAGAAAAGCATATTCAGGGATATGGATAAGTACCCTTACTGTACAGCATTTTTTTTTCTCTATAGGGAAGATAATACGTTGTGTAAGCTGCTTTTAGTTAAGTGACTGTTTATTTTGTGTTTTGATCAATGAAGTAAGACACTGACAGCAACAGTGACAGACACATTAAGGTAGCATATCAAACCAGAGTCCAGGATATTTGAAATGGAGCACAGTTTCCTCCTGATCTGCATTTGAAACACAGATTAGTAAAGCTGTAAGTTGAGTATTACTTGTGCCAGTTGTGCAAAAACATTGCTTACATTTTCTTGATCTTAACTTTCAAATGCTTCTGTACAAGACATTAACTTTTCCTGGCAAAATGCATAAAGGAGAATTAAGAGATGGATTATTGCTGCTAAACGCTTCCACAGGACAGTATATACAATGGGTTAGAACAAAGCTTGTACAAGTTCAAGATTCACTGTAGATGAAGATGCAGCAGGCCTTTACAAGTGCAGGAAAGGTCATGTGTAGCCAATCTGTTATTGGATGATATTCTGCAAAAGCAGTATGAAAACTGATATTACAGTGATTTTGTTTAGGTTACATTCAGAAAAAGTCTAGAGAGAGAAATGAGGGGCCAGAATATCAGACTGGCCTCTGTATATACAATATGAGCAATATAGCTTTAAATACCAGGAGTAATGTTATTGGGCAATACATGTCACCCAGTGAATGCCTCAGTTTCTTGACACTTAAAATTAAAAAGTCAACCTTCAAATAGCAATCATGTCTCTTTCTTTAACATTTACTACTGAAAATTTACAAATGTATATGCAATTACAAATGCAATATACAGATGTGTATTACAGAGGGGAGCCATTAAGTTTGTCATATGGTTATTTCATCAAAGCTAGGATTCTGCTGCTTGTTTAATTGAATAACTGTCCCCTCAATGGGAGTTCTGGTAGGCATGTGTGGATCACGGTACAGCAAAGATTAGAGTTTTGCTTTTTTCCCCACTGTTGTGTAATCTCTGAGTTGGTATATTTAAGTTTTTGGGGTGCAGGGAAGTTTGTTCCCACAGTGTATAAACTTTCTATATGCTTTATTTGATTTTTGGGGGTAGGATGGGAATGTGTAACAACATTTTTATGTGAGAAGACTGTGGTATAGTTGGAAACTTTTCTGTGACTTACTGTTTTGCAGTCTCTGATATATACGTGTGCTTTTATTTGTGACAGTTTAAGATTTATCTGGCATTACACTGTGCTTTAATGCATGGTGTTCTTAAGAAATTGGGTAATCAGTGTCATGCCATGTACCCATTCATAGTTCCTATCATGCAGACAATAAAGAAGTGAGCCTCTTCAGACATAAAATGATTGTTACATTACAGCTATTAGCTGCATCAGCTTGACAAGTTGCCAGTATACTATTCCTCCTGCAGATTTTGCAAAAACCTAGTTAGCCACTAAAACGTTGTATTTTGCACTTCATTGTTATAACCCCCCCACCTGGAACCAAGAAGTGAGCCCAATTAGTAGTCACTGGATAGATGATCAATGCTGAGAATGTAGAACTTAAAAGATTGCCAGCATCGTATCATCACAGCTAAACTATTTTCACTAGTAACCTCTCAAGGTTTTAGGTCTTTTGGGTTTGAATAATAGAATGTTGATTAAATAAGATGGGATTATTTAGTAGACCTACCACCACATTTTATCTATTTTATTTGTTTCAAGCAATTGCTCATTCATTCAAATGATGATTCTACTACAACTACCAGCATTTCTTTTACTGTAAGTAAATTTCTTCGAAAATCAGCAGCTGCTGATTCAGAAGTTGGTATTGCAGCTCACCCTGAGTAGAACTGCAGAGACACTAGAGTGGATACACTGTGTAATATTTCTACGTCTGTCAGATGTAGAAGTCAATATGTATTTAATATATTTAACCTGGAAGAAAAGGACAGCTAAACAGTTAACTATAACAAACATGCAAAGAACATTGTGAGCCAAGAAAAAAAGTTGCTATTTTTTAAACATTTATTCTTTAAAGGGAACAGGATTTAAAGGATGACATAGATATGTATTCACAAAGCCAGAAAAAAATGAAGATAAGTCTGAATCTGGTAAATTGCATGATTCATTAATCAGAGGCAGAACAGAGTACAGCGTTATAAATTCACAAGTGATATGCAAAATAAAAGGCAGACTGTTTACAGAAGCTGGTATGAATTTATGCCTGGAAGTATGTTCATAGGTTCACAGGTTCATAGGTGTTTACTAGGTTAATGACTACAATGGCCTTTTCAAGCCTAGCCATGCATCCCAAACCTCTGACAAGCTCTGATACCCTTGATGAATGCAAGCAGGGGTTTGAGAAATCAAACATTTACACACAGGGGCCTGGGAGATGAACCATTTACAGGTTGCTTTTGTCCATTAGAGACACAGGTGCCAAACCGGGGATGAATTTCCTGTTTCCCATCCAACTGTCCAAGTTGCACTTGAATTGGGTTAGGGAGGAACTCTACTTCCCATGGATGAGGAGCCTGTTCCATAGACAGGCTAGTTTCTGGGATATATACTTGTCTCTCCAGCATGTCCTATTTATATCACAGGCAAGATTTAAGTCTTTAGAATAGGTAATTCTGGTGCTGTTTGTTTTGTGGATATGCAGGAGGTCCATCGGAATGGGGTATGACAATGCAATGCATGTCAGGCATAGCTCTCCCTTCAAAAGCCTGCAGAAGACAGAATACAGGGAAAGGGCTTTGAGGTGGTCTGCAAAGGACATTTTACTTACACCCTGCATTCTTTTAGTGAGGAACCTCTGTGGACATTCCAATTGTTGGATATGCCTGGTTAGGTACATACTAAAGGGGGCACTGTATTGAATGATAAGTCTGATGAATGTGGAATACAGTAGAACAATGACTTCCTCGGACTTAGATGCCATACCTTTGTTTATAAGTTGTGCAACATAGAATGATTTCCTCACTACTGTAGACACATGATAGTTAGAAGCTAGATTACTTTCTATGTGTGTCCCTAAGTCCCTGACTACTGGGTCAACTCTAAGGGGTGTGTTGTCAATATGATAGTTACCAGGGGTGGATGACTTTGCAAAGGATAATATTATATATTTCTTGGCATTTAGTTTTAGCCCATGGCTCTGACATCAGTTGTTTGTCTGTGTCAGCCCATCCTGGAGAACATTTGTGTAGAGTGACAGACATTGCTAGCATACAATTAAACAGTGCTAGCATACAATTAAATCAGTTAGGAGAAGGGGAAGCAGTATGCAAAATATGGGCATTGATAAAAATTAAACCAAACATGAAAAAGTCATAATAACAATTCAATGACAACAACATTATTCCCTCCATCCATCCATCCACAAACCCTTTACCCATTTTTGCACATGGGGTCAGGGTGCCACTTCAACAGTGACAATCATCTAGATCCAAGGTTTACACCACCAGGTGGACAGCCCTGCCACTGTAGTTCTTTCACACACACACACACACACACACACACACACACACACACACACACACACACACGCACACACACACATACACACACACACACACACACACACACACACACACACACACACACACACACACATACACACACACACTCGCACACACAATCACACTAGAGTAAAATCCACCTACTGCATGTCTTTGGAATGTGTGAGGAAAATGGAGCACCCAGAGGAAACTGACTCAAACACAGGGAGGACAACAACAACAATATTATTATTATTATTATTATTATTATTATTATTATTATTATTATTATTAGCCATGACACAGAGAATCATGAGGTGTTCAAAGTGGTGGCCAAGCAGTATTGTGTGGTTGAAATTAAAACCTTGGGTGGTATTCATACACAAAGTGAATAGTGCACAAAGCCACATAAGCCACTTTGTGTACTAGGCAATGGGTTCCTGATTTATATACATTGCCCTGATCAGTACTACATATTTGCATTACTGTATAGAGAAGATTTAATAATGTGCATGTAAATGAGGCTTTTGTACATCCCAGTATATTTCTTTGTGCAGAAGACTTGCATAGCATGGCAATTCATAGACATCAGTACCACATCTAATCTATACAGTTATTAACTGCATTACACCCATGCAGTCCCACATTATAAACTGCAAAAGCTGAAGCAGAGTAGTTTCTGATCATATAGCCAATCCAGGTAAGCATTGTGTGCATGAGTGCATCTGCAAGTTTATGTCTTTGTATTAGCGTGTTTTTGGATACAGGAACAATGTTTGCATGGTTATTAAGCTTGAATGTACATGACTGATTAGTGTGAGAGTATATATGTATGTATATATCTCTGGGTGTTAGATGATCACTGTCTGATGCTGATATGGTTTGAATGGTTAGATTGCAGATGCAGGATATAAACACACAGGACATATAAACACCTGATTGGGTTAATGTGCATGTCTATGAATGAGTGCCTTTATCCATGTCTGAGTGTCACTGCAGGTGCATGTGTATGTGTGTGTGTGTGGGGGGGGGTCTGAACTATCTGACAAGGAAGACTCAGGCAAACACAGGTGCAAACTATAGTGGGCCTGCTCTATTCAGCCACCCTTATCAGATGACTGCTTGTGTAGGTAAATTATGCAGGTTATGTCTGTGTATGTATGTTGTGTGTTTATGTTTATGTTTGTGTGTGTCAGTGCATGTGTGTTTGTGTGTGTGTGTCTGTGTGATTGTTTGTATTGTCTATGTGTGTGTCTCTTTTGGAGGGAGTGTGTGCCTGTATGCTGTTTACTAAGGCTCTTCATTACCTCCTTATGGATAAAGGTAGATAACTCAACTAAGCAGTTGTTTAAACTGCTTCATTGAGGATCTATAGTCATGTAGATTAGCTGTTCTTAAGACCCACTGCCATTTGAATCTTTGCAAGACTATTGATCACATTACTCTGGGACAGATCAACTCAGCTTATCTGTGCAGTGTGAGTTGCTGTGCAGATACCTGTGAACAGTATCTCTTCTTTACTTGCTTTAGTTATAAGCATGAAATAAATATTTTGCCTTTAAGCAACACATGTAGGCAATGTGGTGGCAGAAATAATTTTTCTAGAATGTATAAGAAGCAGAATAAGATTGTTACTCAGAAATTAAATGTTGCTGAAACCAAAACTAAGAAAAAAACTGCGATGCTTATTAGAACTGCAGAAATCCAGAGACAGGAAAAGTTCAGACTAAGACAAAGCTAAAGTATAGTGAAGGCAATTTTAGGATTAAAAAGCTCATTCTTAATGGTAAATACATTGAATTTAAGGTAGTGACTGGACATGAATGCAACACTGTGACACAATAAATGGTTAAAACTTTCCCAGAAGATTATATGAAAATAACTCCAGATGCCTAGAAGAGAATTAGTAGTTTTAACAGGTAGAGTAAAGTAGGCGCTCAAAAAAGTGGAAAGGTTGTATGTGACTGTAAAGCAGTCAGAAGCTATAGAATAGATTAACAATATGGTCAGTGTAGTGAAAAGGACAAAAGTCATAATCTGTGCAGACTCAAAGATAACAAATTAATAAAAGATGTCCTGCTTCAATTGAAGAAGGTGTGTCATCTATACACAATGCATAATACATTGAAAGATAATTGTGGTTTCTGTGAGATCAACCTACAAGGGGGAAATCAAAGCATTGTACATTTATTATACCACTTGAAAGATATAGATTTCTTAGACTACTCTTTGGTATTTCATCCACAGTAGAAGTGTTCTAAAGAGCCACAACACAGACTGTAGAAAGCCTGGATAGTATATTGATTATTTATTACTTGCTGGAATGGCAAGCAAGAAAATGGCACAAGATTTTTCAATTGCTGGAGGGATTAAAGTATTATAGTATGAAATTAAATAGCAACAAGTTTCAGATTTGAGTAATTAGCCTGAAATATAGTAATCACATTCTAATCATTGAATCAAGGAAACTGACTCTCCAAGTGCAATGAGAGATAAAAAGATGTGCTGAATTGTTTTCCAGCAGCTGCACAGGGAGAGTTTTTGTTTTCATGAATGGATTTTAGCACTAAAATCAAAAATATCATGCCTACAGTTCAAGTAATAAATGTTATGATGTGAAGTTACGCATGTAGACCACCATGTCATTTATTCTTTTAGTATTTTACATAAACCTCCACATCTCTACTCTAATGATTATAGCTGTTCTGTTGTTGGTGTGGGCTATAACACAAAATACTTTAGAAATGACAGACATCAGCATACTTGCACCCAATCCACTATCAAGATATCTGTGCAACATGTTCTCAGGGAAAACTTGAGTGTTAGCAAACCACTGAGTTCCCACATTTGCAGCATCTAAAAGCTGCCTTTACTCTGTTCTGTAGCAATATTAGCATTTTTGATTGGCAATGGGATATGAGATGAATGGAGTAGTAGCACAGATAAAGACCAGCAGGAGATGGTTATTAGATGGTTTATGTAGTTGTAGATTACCAGCCACAGAAAGAAGTAAGGGTCTTCTACATTATCTACAATTTTTCCTGTGCCACCTGCAAACATTCTTTAGTTTCAAATAGAGTTTTCATCTTTCCCTGTGTCAGCATTTGTATCATATCAGTCTCCCATGTTCTGAATTGAAACATTAGTGGTAAAGCCATTAAAGTGTAGAGAGTGTACATACCAGACATATCAAATACTTTATGATTCTGGAGTTAAAGGATGACTTTAAATGGCATAAATACAGGATTGTGTTTATAAAGTTTTCAAATTTATTGTAAAGCCTATGGCAAGCTGAGATATCATGCTTGTAAAATTTTGAAACACTGTTCTAAATTATCATTTCTGACAGAGTATTTATTAATAATAATATTGCTGTATTTTATTTCTTTCTAGGAAAGGTAGATGCAGAATATGAGAAGTATACCTTTAAATACTGATTGGACAATGCATATTATGTTTTGAGTTCCTCGGACTCTTCTATGTCTCAGTCACTTCACTTATCTAGTCTAACAATTTACAAATAGATTTTGAAACTGAAAATGATTCTGGATAGAAACATGTTTTAAAAAGGCTTTTAACTAACATGAGAGATCAGTATATTGCTTGCCACAATGTTCAAGCACAGCTTTGTTATTGATATGTCAGTTATGTCCCCTAACCAAGATAAACTTTCCAGAGTTTCCTTGAGATAGGGAATTTCAAAGTTTAGCTGTTTCTCAAGGAGAGTTTGGAATGATTGTGTTTATAAGCACTTTGTAGTTTTTCAAAAGATGTACAGTTACCACTGTATCATTGACATTGTAGTTAGATTAGGGCTGGTCCTTCTGATCTAGTAGCAGTTTAAAGTCACTAGTAAATTAGGGAGTACAATAACTAAAAAAATAAATAATAAGTAGTTTAAGACACCATCCAACAGTAAAATAAGAAAACAAAGTTTTTACTATTAGATGGTACTATGAACTACTAAATGAGGGAAGCAACATGTTGTGTACATCTCTAAAATCAAGATAAAAATAATTATCATGATGCAGAAGATGAATATTCAAGTGGTGTTCTTGTGTACAGTTGGCATTAGTTTCTGTTACAGTGTCACAAACTGAGTCCAGCTGTTGAATGTCACTTCCAGGATAACCACGGATGTCTAAAAAAGAAAGAATGCAAATAAGTCACCTGTATGGAGTTAGGCTCTCCAAACCCATACAAGGAGCTTGTCTTTGTCGGGATTTACAAAAAGCAGCAAAAGGCTCTATGATCCTCGATGGTACCAGCAGTGATACCTGAATGTAATCCTACTGACTTGTAAGCTATACTTAAATACTAAGGTATTCTTGACCACTATTAGTAATGTAGAAAAGTGATGAAAAATAACTATTAAGAAAACTAGAAAACTGTTTGTCATCCAGAGTCAAGCAGATGTCCATGCCAAGAATATTTCAAAATCTATTTACTGAAAAGGTTTACTGCTTTTGTCCACAAAGCCAATCAGACTTTATCAAAACCTATATAATGTTTCCCACAAACATTAATTTATAAACAGCATAATTAATCATATGACATAATCAGTTAAGGTTTAAAAGTACAAGTACTAATACAGGCATCATTCAAAAAATGCACAAAACTGTTAATTACTCAGTAAGATCTGATAAATACATGTTACACAACATTTTTCAAGTCTGCACATAAGACCTGCATAAATAAAGCCAGAATTGAAAACAGAAGTACCTTTACATAATTAAATAAAATAACCATATTAACTAGTATTACAGTTTAGCTGCTCTAAGCTTGACAACACTTGTAATTAAAATATTGTGATTTAACTCAAGAAGACTGGTAGTATTTCATCTCAATTGTCATTGTAGTTCTCTATATTCTACCATGTGCCAACTCCCTATGTTCTTTAGGACCTTTTCCAAGGCTGTGAACAAAAATGTATTAAAGTTCTCTCAGAATACCTATATAATGCATAATTTTCATTATTTGTATTGATGCCTTACATATGCTCATATGTTCTTTTGTTCAAACATCCTTCAGTATTTTCACATAGAATGACTTGCATGTGGTACACCTGGCCAAATCAACAATTTCAGCAGTGGCAAAATTACAGCCATCAGTGAGCTCTACTAATCTACTAGTGCAACCTAATTCCATATGATCTCCTTCAAATATATAAGGACATTGGTTACAGGATCCACACTTTCTGGTTCTACTAATTAATCTCATATTCTTCTATTTTCCTATTGCATTTTCTAATTGATTTTTAATATTTTGGCCCATTTTGTATGTAAATATCAGCCTCTAACCTACCACACAGGACAGGTTGTGATCAAATTTGAAAATACATTTGCTCCTCACAATAATATTTTACCTGGTCTGTCAGAGGGTGATACTTTAGTGTAAGGGATGTGTTAATTACATGCTGATTACATTCATTTGATATCTGATTACTAATAAGCCCTCATTCTAATAAAGCCTTAAATATTATCTCCCAAAACCTCAAACATAGTTCTTTCCACCAACTTTTCTAGTTAACCTCTTTCCAAAAACATTTCTTTTTACTTATGGCATTCTATCTGTAAGTCCTTAAACTGAGAAACCCTTCTTGCTAACCTAACAAAATGCCTTTAACTAGGGACCTCTTCAGAACCATAGGATGCACAACTATTAAAATGAAGTTAGGCATTTGAAGAGGTGTGTTTCCTAAATACATTAGATTCAGACCTCCCATTCTTTTTATATTTTGAAACATCCTAATAACCTAACCTATCCAGAGAAAAATTGTATGTGATTCTCAAAAAGATGGTAGTATCTTTGAGATATTTAAAAAATCATCCAGTTTTTCTATTGTATCATTCCATAAAATACAGATATCATCACGATTATGTACACAGAGAGTCTAACAGGGAGCATAAACAGAATTAAAATAAATGTTTGCTTCCAGGCCAGCATCACTAAGGTAGCATAGCTTATAATACCCACCCACAAAAAATGAAATAATTGTTTAATAGAATATCCTTATTACTAGCAAAAATGTTAATTTCATCAGTTTCTAAATCATTACAAGGTGATAGGGTTTCAGAAAATAGTTCAAGTCCTTCCTGGTATGGGATAGAGCCAAACAGATCAGTAACATCAACATTAAGCAATACCAACTTTCATCACGTAAATCATGATTAAAACAGCCCCAAAAGTCCCAAGAATCTGTTAAAAAATAATTAGTTTCTGGAACCAGAAAATTGCTCCTGTAATCAATGTTCTTATATATTTGAAGGAGACCATATGAAATTAGGTGGGACTGGTAGATTGGTTAAGCTTAATGATAGCTGTAAATGGACCACAGCTGGTGTGGTTTATTTGGCTAGGTGTACCACATGCAAGCCATTCTATTTGGGAAAGACTGAAAGCTGTTGGAACAAAAGAATATATAAGCATGTGTATGACTTCAATAGGAGTAATAAAAATAATGCATTATATAGGCATTCTGTTAAATGTGATAACTTTAATAGATGTTTGTTTGCAGCCTTAGACAAGTTCCCAAAGAACCTAAGGGGTAGCATATGGGAAACCCTGATGGAATATAGAGACCTGCAATGGCAGTTGAGATTAAATGCTACCAGTCTTCCTGAGGTAAATGACAATCCCCCATATTCAGCAAGGGACCTTTCCCGTGCAGCATGACAACGCGCCCTGCACATGTATGATGGCACGTTGCCATGGTCTAATACATACATGGGGATGAGTTAAATAGCAATAGACATCCAACATAAACAGTAGTGCAATAGTGTAGTGGTTAGAGCATACATTTTGCATGTAGTCATTCATGGTTCCAACCCATTTCCATTTTGTATGTGAAATCAGTACAATTTTAATTTATTTGTATATTTATGTAGGAAGTAAGTTATATTTCTCAACCGGAGTAGTGTATTAGGCCAAGATGTGAGGTGTCAGTATAATAAAGTTGCGAAACCCCCATATAAACACAAGAGCCCCATACAGTATAGTCACACAAGAACAAATGTAATGAAAGCACATTGGGAGATGTCAGGGAAGGTAAACAAATTTATAATATGTCAGGAATGATGAATCAATCCCATACAGGTGGTAGTCCATAAAATAAAACATAAGCAATGCTGACTGGGTGTAAGCATTGCGTAAATATGAATGCTAAGCAATGAGTAACCCAGCTAAGTGGATTTGCCCATTGGTAAGCAGTGCTGAACCTGCCCCTTTAAGCACTACCAACCTTAGCTAAGCAGGTTTGCCTGTAGCTTAGCTTAGCTCAGCATATTCAAAACAATCCAATCATGGCAAAGAGCAGGAAATAGGCCATATTTAAACCTTACAGGCAGGAATACAGTTCATAACTGGTTGTAGCTACCCACTGTAGGCAGTATGGCAGGTGTTGGAGAGGGCATGCACTTTCGGGTGCAGCGCTGGGGCATATAGGAGTCCAAGTTCATGCTAGGACTCCTTCTAAAAAAACATGATGTAAGACTGCTGCCAGACCAGTACCAGGGCTCCCAATACAAAGCAGAGGCCTGGAAAAGTCTCACCCATGATCTCACCAGTGCCACTGGTACCCCTCGGACTGGTGAGCAGGTTCGGCATCACTATGCTGACTTGAAGCAGAGGTAGAGGGAGCTATTGGACCAGTGGGTCCAAGAAGCACGACAGAGGGGTGATGTCCCAGCAATGTGTAAGTATTCATAGCAATAACTGTTTACCAAAGTCCAGCCTGTGTATGTGATGGATAGGTATACATAAATGTTTCTCTATCTTCATTACAGCTCCAGCTGAGTGGGTTGTGAACCAGGAAGGTCATGCCAGCAGATTGTAAAGGCTGCATCGTGAGGCTGGTGAGTAACAATCTAACTTGTAGTCATACCAAATAAATATAAAGGAGTAGAATGTCCCCTGGCAGTATTAAAAATGGGTATGGTTTGTACTGAATAAAGCAGACAGTATTACAGTAATAGTCTCATATAGGTTATATATAAATAAAAATGTAACTGCCTGTCAATAAAATTGAAAACCCTGGACTGGTTGTGTTTATTCTGGTATGGTATGATTTGAAATGTGTACAGGTTATGAATAGCAACTATAGCTCTGAAAGCAATAAACAATCAAGTCTCATCTGACAAAGTTAGTGCCTCTATAACATACAAGATTAACTGATATTACAAATGTCATGCACCAAGATCTGATATCTGAATAGTAATGTTGTGTTAATCACTGTTTTCCACACTGTGCTATGTGAAAAGGTATGTATAGAAATGTATGTATAAGAATGTTGTAATTACAAGGTCAGATTTTACAGCAAAGGGAGAATGAGAAAGAAATCATTCAAAAAAGAGGCAGCAGTTTCTCAATCGCTCCCTCTGTTGAAACACACACTTGTTATATTTTTAGCAGAAACAGTCACGGTTCGAATCTCAGGAGTGGTAGTAAGCTGTATGCATAATTTCAGCTAGGATTTTGTAAAAATGTGTAGAAACAGTCAGGTAGTATTAACAAACATTCTCTCCATGGGTCAGCCAGGTAAGAGAAGGTATAAAGTAGCTATAAGAAGGCTGTAGTTATACTGTGTCCAGCACCCATGGTCCACCCCCAATGCTGCAAATGACAGCAAGATAAGTACATACACCAAGTGGTCTCCCACAAGAAATATTCAAATGTGTCATGCTGTCACAGCTACTGGTCCCTGCTAAACAACAACCAGGGTGACTAATAGAAATCAAGGCAGAGTGTGTCAGTAGAACACGCACATGCACACACACACACACACACACACACACACACACACACACACACACACACACACACACACATACACACACACTATGAGTGCACATATGTAACCCTATGTAAATATGGGTAGAAACAGTCATGTAGTATTAACAAACATCTCCTCCACAGGTCTTCCAGGTAAGAGAAAGTATAAAGTAGCTATAAGAAGGCTGTAAGTATACTGTATACAAACATACCACTGCCCAACCCAAGCCCATAGTTGTAATAATATCTGTAGAGTAATGAGTACAGCAATGATCATTAAAGCTGTGACCACTGCAAGAATCTACATTTGTTAACTGACATCTCTCTCTCCCCTCCACCTTATCTTCACCAATAATCTAAACATATAAATGAATGGGTATGTTTTCCACCAAACCTACTGCTCTGACATTTGTCCTGTTGTTCAACAAATGTTGAAATGTATTTCAATTAATGTTTCCTGTTCAAATACTATCATTGGTGGCCTGTTGCTATCAATGTAACCTGCATGCTGGTGTAATGCCCACTGTGGTTCCATATATGCATGTGTTCTGTTTGCTATACAAATGTTCCAAATCTGTTATTTTGGGTTAATGGGAGTACTCATGCATGCTGTTATAAGTAATCCTGGAATGTGTTTACCATTACTAACCAACATATGTTCTAAAACAGCAACACCATAGCACGTCAGGGAAGGCTGATCCCAGCGGATCTGCCTCTCCTGCCCCATCTGACAGTGACACCAGGCCCCAGCACATCTGGGACCCACCCTGGGACCTCCTCATCTGCTGGTCTTGCACCACCTTCGGGTGGAACCACCTCACAGGGGATGGGGCTAACCCCCCCCCCGGTGCATAGGCGTGGACTGGATCCTGTCAGCTGAAGCCAGGACCGGGATCAGATGAGTATCGAGCTCCGCAAGGAATTTGGAGATCTGCTATGCCAGCTTGAGGGCTGCATGGCACAATTAGAGGGTCAGCCTGCCCCTTCTGCTCAGGCCCCAGCACAGCCACCTTTGGGGCCATGAAGGTGCAGTGGTGACTGCCCATGGGTGGGGACCTCAGTCCCACTGTATCCATTTGGGGGCTCGTGGGCTGCCGATTACCAAACACCTCCCCCTGTCCAAGGTGTTTACCTACACATGTGTCATAACAAGCCCCTGTATGCAGTCTTGTCTGTCTTCCTACCCAACTTACCTCCTCAAATATACCTACTATCCTTCCCCAACATCCTACTCTCACCTTAAGAAAAAAGGACAATCTGTTCCCAAAAAAAAATTTTGCCCCATATATAGTTGTCCATTTCACACACATGTCCATGGGACACATGTAATCTTGTCTAATTGGCTTCACTTTATTGTTGTCCTCACCCCCCTCTCTCAGGGTTTGAGTGTCCAAATGTACCTCCAAATTCAGTATATATGCACAGCTGTTGCTGTAGAAGAAATGGACAGCTATGGACCTTCCCTACATCCATCCTGCACATCCTTAGCTATCTTTCATATTGTTTTAATCTCTTTTCACCACTTTCCTATCACCCCTTATTTCTTTTCTTTTAAATAAATTAGAGTGGGGATAAGCGGGAGTAAGCAGTAGTAAGCAGGAGTAAGCCTTTTTGCGTGGTCCTAAGCGATGTTTACACAGATTAAGCACTTTTAAGGCTAACTGTGTGTAAGCATAGTTAACCAGAAGTTAGCATTGCTTACCACCGCGCAAACCCACGCAAACCCACTTGCAACTGCTTAAAAGTGCCTTAATCACTCCATATCCAACAGCCCTTGTTCTGCCCAGCAACAAAATAATCAGCCCTGCCAAGTCTTGAAAAGAGGACCCTTTACACTAAAGTCAGTGAACATACCACTGCACCATCTGAGCTCTAAGAATTACTCTTGCTTTCTCAAACTTATCATGCAGTCTGGTCATTTAACACTAATGAAAAACCTATCTCAGGTTTCAAACCCAGAACCCTGCACACTACAGTCAAAGACAATACCACTATGCCATCAAAGCTGTATTATTACACTTGTGCTTTCAAACATATTATTCAGTCTTCTCATTTAACATTAATGAAAAGTTAGCAGTCCCACATTTTGAAACAAGGACCCTGTACACTGCAGTCAGAGAACATACCACTATGTCACCTGTGAAGTATAAAATAAGCTTGTCGTCAGTGTGATATCTACTAAAACGGAAAAATGAGCAATAGTTAGCAATGCACAGCTGTGGTTAGCTGGTGTATGACTTGCTTAAATATAGATGTTAAGTGTGTTTGTGCATTGGAAAGTGTTGCTAAGCAAAGCGTACACAGTGTAAGTGCCTACACGTTTAACTGTGTTTTAGCTCTGCTTAGCGTCAAGTAAACATGCGCAAACATGCCTGAAGACGCTTTAAAGTGCCTTAATCACTCTGCCTACTTCTGTCCAGCAACAAAATAAACAGCCTTTGACACTTTTGAAACCAGGAACCTGTGCACGGTACTCACAGCAGTTAACCACTAATCCATAAGATGTTGGGATGATTTCTCTAACATATCATGCAGAACAGTCAGTTTACTGTAGGGAATGTACAATGTGGAAGCAGTAAACATTCAAATGATATATTTATATATATATATACATATATATATATATATATATATATATATATATATATATATATATATATATATATATATATATATATATACACACACACACACACACACACACACACACACACACACATATATATATATAGCTAGATATATATAGATAGATACATATATAGATAGATATAGATATATAAATATTAATATATATATATATGTATATATATAGATATATAGATATTAAAAAAATTATATATATATATATATATATATATATATATATATATATATATATATACACACACACACATATATAAATATACAAATGCATATAGATACATATAAAGAGAGTATATACAGAGAGTGCACAGAAAATCAAACAACCATTAATGTTAGAGTTGCCACCTTTTCAAATGGCCAGAGTCTGATTCTTTTCTGGAAATGAGAATTATTGCATTAAAACATATACCCACACTCAATGCAAAGGACATAACACAACACATTTTGCATAAATATAAATGTTTGTGTACTATTTAAGTTGTTTATGCCATTTCTTATAGCATTTAGGTATTTGAAATACAAAATAACTGATTTATGCAACTATCAAAGAAAACATATGATACATTCTTGGTCCTACCATCTCAGAACATTTATCATTTGTCAGTTTTTATCAGCAGGACACAACTGCACAAAGAGGGTTTGTCCCTCCCAAAGAGGGACAGGTGGTAACCCAAAGTAATACACGAAAAATAAGGCACTCTGCTGTCTTGCCCAAAGCCTTCAAGTAGTACAACATTAAAAAACACACTTGACTTGAATACAAGAATCAATCAACACTTAATTACAGAAGTAATTCAACAACCTCTAATTACACTCCATAATTAACCCCCTAGGGGGGAAAAGTATCAAATGTTACAATGTAAATGGATCCTTTACATAACAATGCTTCACTTCAAACTGTACTATCACACTGACAAACAAAACTGCCTGCTAAACAGTAAGCTCTAACCCACCACTGTCCCCATGGTGAAATATATGAAAATGTACAGCCATATACCTTTATCTTTCTTATTAGTAATATCACTCACATATACTAACAGCCTAGGTTAAAAACATGTAATACTCCACCCCTATAAAATGTCTTACAAGAGCATATAACTGCATTCCCTATACACTGACCTCTTGACTGTACAGGGTCATACATGTTGTCCAGCAGTAGCCCTCATATTTATGGCCCCTACCCCACAACATGTGTGGGTGTTCACAACATTACTGGGATGATAGGAATGTCAGCACTAAATAATGATACTCCATACCTATCAACCTCTTATTGCATGACATCTGAACAAAGCCAGGTATATATGTGGAGGACAGAGGCCAAAACACAGGGCCATATTAGAAATATTGCTGTTATACACTGTGAAAGTTGTTGGTGCTACAGGATTGGTTGCAACATACCCTTTCTGAGGAATATGACATCACAAACACAAATGGATGGTGCCATGTACTGATAGCAATTAGAGAGAATGCCATTAATTTGTCAAGAACAACACCTGTCTGGGGAACAGACCAAACATAGAAGCCAAACCCTTTGGCCATTATGTGGATAGCCCCACAGTTGAGAGCGATGCAGACAGGCTGCAATCCATGCAAAACTAGCATGAACACACAAACCCTGTAAAAGTAGCAGTATTCAAAGCATATAACAGCAATACTCACACTCTGTCCCTAGCCCCCACTGACACATGCTGAGGAGCTCCCCTCCAGCCTTGGTGCACCCTCCCACCAGACAACCCATGAAGCCGAAGACAGCATTGTGGAGGTGGGTGCAACCCAGACAATGAACAAGGAGCATGCAGGTAAGGCCCCAGTGCACAGTACTAGAACACTGTTGCTCATCCATTTTTATCTGTAAAGTATCTACATGCATATGTCAGATAAGATAGTCTGTTGCTGGAGTGTAGTAATGCACAGATGTGCATAATCCTTAGTACTGGGGTTTATACTGCTGATGTGCTGAAATGCTGCTTCAGCCCTGTACCAGTGCCACAGGTGTGGCTACTGACATTACTTCTCTCCCACAACTATTTAGGTCCCACTGGTATACAACTGGGACAGCAGCCTGTACCTTGTGAGTATGGACTTGTTTTGTTCAGGTTTGCAAATACACCAGCCATGTTAAGGCCATGGTATTTGCCATGCACACATTTAACACACCTACCCATAATGCATGCTGTACATGTTCATTTTTGTTGGTGTTAACTGCACTGCAACACAGTGGTCACCATGGTGGCATATCTGAAGGGTATGTAAGATTCCTGTAGTATACCTAACAACCTGTCAGTGCAAGATATGTGGACAGAGATAAACAAAATGTTGGGACAAATGGCCTACAGTAGGGACATGTATGAAACATTATCCTTATACAGTGGATACAACAGTGCATGCACCACTACTACAATGGCAACTATTCCTGATATATACAACTGCAGACCACGATAACACATTCCACACCTTTTACAACCTGTAATGTGATCCTAACATGAGCAATGAATGTGTAATATAGAATCCTATGTTACGACACCAAATATGGGGTATACAAACCTTACCAAACACTGGAAGCATATGTGTGCACACACTCCAAATAACATATTATGGAGGCAGCTTGTGATGTACTGACAGCATTCACTCTTCTTGCGTACACACCTGCCATCAAGTACAGAGCCTCAATGTCACACCAAGTAATGGTCTGCTGTCCAAGAAGTATGTTCATGAGATTTGACCAGTTGCCTGCAACAGAGGCAGCCATGGCTTGTATACAGCTTACAAAGCATGCAATGGATCCCATATCTGAAAGGTAGCAGTCAAAAGTGGGAAAAATAACCTTACCTCACCATTGCATATACAATGGCAAACAGTGCAAACAGTGATCTAGTGGTGTATTACATGTGGAACAACAGTGATGTTGAAAAGAAACAGATGTCCATCCAAAACAGATGACAAAACATGTTGCAAACTGGTCAGGGAGGCTGCTCAGAGACATGCAGCATCACTGAGGGAGTTGCAGGAATGTCTAGCAAGTACTGCCTGTGTAGTACCTGTGTCAACAATGGCCTGGATTCGGCCCAAGTGTGGCCTATGAGATAGGGTAATTAGACGGAAGACTTGTTCCACATGAAACATCATCCAGGGCACTGTACATGTAACAAAAGCATAACATCAAGACTCACAAAGGCATGTTTTGCAATGTGTAATGATGTCATGAGACCAAGGCTCAAACCTACAGACAGTATTCATAAAGATACATGTGGTGCACAAGCAACACCTCACTTCACCTCAGGGCTACCATCCCCAACTTTTAGCTTGCTGCTGCCAGTGTACACCTTTAAGGTTGCTATTCATTAGCTGGAACTAGGCCTGTAGACATGGTGGATGGAATTTGGAACATTGCAAAATAACACTCATGTGTGGCCCATAGTTGTCAAGCATCTGCAATAAGGTTGAGGATGGGGAGGGGTGTCAGCTTCAAACACAACAGTGAACTGAAGCATACATCCAAAATTAGCTAAGAATGGCTGTATCTGAACACAGTCAAGGTTATGAATTGTGCCAGACATAACCCAGACTCTACAGCAATAGTGAAGCCACTATGTGACCTCCAAGGGCTTTACACATGAGCTGACCTCATAATCTGGCAGAGTTGGAGAACCTTTGTAGGGACACAGACCAAATAATGCCAAGTAAAGAAGGGCCATGCTAGTATACCACTTCCAGGAATAGTGACTGTTGTAGTTCACTTAACAGGTGCTTCAACAAACCATTGTTTTAAGGGTGTGCAGACGTATGCAACCCACATATTGTGTGCATCTCATTCAGCATCTCCACGACTAACACATTTGTATGATACTGCATTGGATTGCACAGGTCATATGTCACATACCAGGTGTGTGTAATGTTATCAAATGCAGTAGTATGGCCACATTGCATCTCATAGAAGAGGCTGGCATGTCAACAGGGTTGTGTACACTCCTCATATCCACATTAAGCTTTGAAGGTTGTTGGTTTAACCAGATTTTATTGCACATACATGCACTGCTGATGAGATCTGCAACTCAAAGGTCAGGCATTAACTAATGACATCACTCCTCATATAATCCCCGGTATGTGTCAGACAAACACATAGAGCCTGTGAGCAACAGAGCAAACATAACTGCCACACATAGACACATTCAGCAATAATTTGTACACTTGTGAGGTATGGTGCACAGTACATGCCAGTGTGCTGTACAGGTGCACAGCAATAATATGTACATGGGTGCAGTGTGTTCCAGGGGAAGGGGCATCACCTGCTAACACAACTCATGCATCATCACAGAGATGTATATTGTTGGGAACATGGATTAAGAATGGCTGCAGTGCATGCTGTTGAGTGCCATATGTCATGCATGTCAACTGTTGGGTAATGAGAGGTCTGTGTAATATCTTTGTGCCACCTCACCTGTAAGTGTGTGTGTGTGTTTGTGTGTGTGTAAAAGTAAACCATAATGTACAGGTCTTAATTTAAATTTCATGGCTGCCCCTCACAGGTGGCGAGGTGGGTCAGGGTCCCTCCTGCAGGTAAACTGATGTTAGTGTCCATACAAACTCTGACAACGATGATAGGCATAGTGAGACACAGGCAGGGTTGTCAGGGGCTGAATCTGTGCCATTGGTTGGCATCCCACTTTTATCCACCCCATCCCTGCACATAGTCACAATGCCCACACATACCCCATCACCAGTGGCCATAGATGAGGGACAGTTGGCGGGTGGTGGAATGGGACAGGAAAGTGTGGTGACTATGGCAAGTGTGTCTGTACACAGCAGCCATAGCTGGATAACTGGCGAAGTCCCACACATCCAGATGGACATGGGTGCTTATAGGAGGGTTGCTGGCAATCATGCCCCTGGCAAAAGTGCCACAGCAGGTGTCACCAGATGCATGTTTCAGGCCATCATGGAGGCACAGGCACATATAGTCTGAGGCTCCAGGGGGCTACTCTTCCTGCTGTATGTGACTACATCCGTGATCATGCAGATGCCCGCTGTTATTTTGCAGAGGTCATGGATAGACGGTTGGATGAGATGTTGGGAATCCTCAACCGTGTGGTATCTGTGGTAGAGCATGTGGTGGGAGTAGGGCATCAGCCACATGGATGTAGGTCAGCAACATCAACAAGTGGAGGTCTACGTGGATGTGCAACATCTCACTCCTGCTCCCGTACTGGCAGTACCAGCAGAAGCACTGCAAGGGATGCAGCACTGCAGTACCCCCCTGTAGTGCTGCTGCACTCCCCCACAGCAGCACTGCAGGGGAAGTGCTGTCAACACCACAATGCAGCAGGCCACATGTGTGGTCCTGGCCACTCCCAACAAGGACACGGATCCAGCGGACAATTGTCATCATCAGGGGAGAGTACCATATCTTGACTTCTGCCTGGTGGTGCCCGTGTAACCCCTGGCAGGTGCAATTCCCATGTCTGTGGCCAGACACAGTGAACTGTACACCCAGCCATGTACGGTCCGCAGCTGTCCAACATACACCTGTATAGGGCAGCCACATGCCAGAATTGTGTGCATCCATACACACACACATCACCATCACAGCTAGGGCACCTCCATACTTACACACATCACACTTGTACAGGCCATTTAATAAACAACCCCCTAACCCACACACATAATGTCAACCAAATGGCTCAGCCTAGGCCTCTGGCAAACCCACACCATACCCTGTGCATATGGTGATACCTGTGCCACATCCCTGTTATCCATACCATCAATGCAGGGACATGCAAATATGGTTCTGATGCACAGGGTGAATGTACTACAGTTTAGCAATTTAATGCAGTTTAAAGTGTTGCTAGCTGGAATGTTTAATGCTTACACGTCAGGGTGTGTAGCTGTCCAGCCATGATGCATTATAGCTGTTATTAACACTGACTGAATGTGGTCTCCATAATGTATTCTGTTTGTGTTCTAGGTGTCTGTGTGTCAGGAGGATGTTGGTCTGCTGTCCTTTCCTACAAGGGGTGTGGCACTGTGGTAACACACTGACTGTGTCATATCCTGGGTACAGCTGAACACAAGTAACAGGTCTGTATAACAGTTATTGCATGTGCCACATGGCTGATAGGTCTGAGTGGTGTATACAGGTGAGTGCATGGTGGCTGATGTAAGCAGCTCTTTTACAGTGGACAATGGTAAGTGTACTGGGTGACACACATCAAATGCTTGTGAATAACACACCCACACACACACACACACACACACACACACACACACACACAGGCTTTTGTGTTGATGCAATACACAAAGAATACCGTTCACATGGATGCACTTCATTTTTGCAGAGAACTCGTTTTGGCCTATGTAATTCCACCAAGACCAAATTACCAAAACATCACATCAGTAAATAATCAGTCCGCCAATTTCATTTCAATGAAAATAGTATTTGCAGGGTATATGTCCTTTTTGCCAGTGTAGTGCAATCCTGGAGTTGGTATAAATAGTTGTGCTGGTGTGGGGTGGCATAGAACCACACATAGTGTCATTAACAACTACTTAACCCTTTAACATAAACTGGACAGTATAACAGCACACTAAGTTGGGGATACGCACAACAATACCCCCAATGTGGGTGGCTGTGCACACAACAACCACCCCAACTATATATATATATATATATATATATATATATATATATATATATATATATATATATATATGTGTATATACTAACTCCACTATCATTGTACAGCTGTACAGTGGGGAAAAGGGCATTTACACATCCACTACTAGTTTTGATGGAATGAATTTCCATAAGGTGACTGCTTTGCAATTTTAACTTTTGCCAGTTAGTTCTCGGACAAATGATCTCCTGGAACATTATTTTTCTGCAAACTGAAGTAGAGCCCTTCACATACACATACACTTACTTGGCAACAGTGAGATTAGAACCTCTACCTAGGTACTTATTGCTACTAATGTGTTTTGCCTTAATTGCACACACCACAGAGCTTATAGGGTGAGGTGTGTCCAAAGCTTCCTGTAAAATTAGCAACATCACCAGGCCTTGTACAGTATGGTAATGGAGGATGTACTGAGTGTTAATGGACATTACATAGTATAACATAGTAACATATACACATTGACAAACACATACAGTCATAGACACATTTGACAGACCTGGGTTTAACAGTGCTGACTACCTTGTCAGTGAGTCCATACTGTTACAGAGTTTTTGCACACAGCACATGCATTATTGGGCTGAAGGGTGTCATCAGTTACCTGTACGGTTGATGGTGACAGCGGTTCTCATACAGTGGACATTAGGACATGTACTGGGGGTCTCATGGTGTAAAGAGAGTATACCCAGCACCCCCACCCCACATTGGATATAGTACTCACTGAAACCCATGATAATGCTCTGACATACCCACAATCACACATTTACCAGGACTGCAATACAAACCCTTGGCTATCAAATTATTGCTACTGCAGGGATATGCATTTATTGCACACATCACAGGGATAGTAGGGTGTGGGTTTTGTCATAGCTCGCCAAATGTGAGCAACATCACCACCCCTTATAATGTATGGCAATGTTTAGTGTATTTGGAGACTGAGGCCTCAGAATGCTGTCTCCTACAAATATTCACACTCACACACACACACACACACACACACACACACACACACACACACACACACACACACACACACACACACACACACACACACACACACACACACACACACACACACACACACACACATACTCACATTTGCCAGGACTCAGATGGTAACCCATGCCTATCTACCCATTTCTAGAACAGTGTTATGCTGGTACTGCAAGCTCCAGGGAGCCCATACTGTGATGAGTGTCACAAGGTAAATTTAATGTGAATTACAGCAGCAGCCCTATCTAAGTATAGCAATGGGGAGTGTAATGGGTGAAAAGGCCCTCAGAGTATTTTCAACTACAAGTTTACAAACATACAAACACTGTCATACTCAGTAATGCACACAGATACATTTGTCAGTACTGAGATCCATAGGGGCAGGTGTTCCTAGGTGTGTACCAGGCTAATGTCCATGGAGAGATGAGAAGAGTAGGGCATGTGAGTACACTGGTATCATGCCACCTGACACTTGTCAACAGGCCATCTTTCAACTACTGCCACTTGAGTGATAAACAGGGTGACAGTTGAATTCAATATCCACTCATCTGGTTTTCTCTTTAAGAGGGCCAGTGAGGTGCTCCAACTGACATGTATTCAGCATATATTGCATAACATGGCCATTGTCTGGGTTAGGGACCTGTCCTCAAACATGTTCTGTTGACTGTGGTAGTCTGGTTGAGGTATCCATGGCATGTGTTGCATACAGAGTGGTGTTTCCTAGCTGTGGCATTTGTAACACAGCTGGGTAGACATGTCAGTGTCAGTAAATCAGAGATTGCCTGTAAGCAGCCAAGATGTGACCAGGAGCAGTTGGAAGTTCAGGTCTCTGTCCATACAGGACAGTTGTATGATGGCTAGGGTCCTATATGTGTGGTACACTTGCAGCATACACAGTTGTAGGTGTCCAGTGAGTTACATGGCAAATGGACCATTGTACCTGCTGACTGGCCTACTGAGTGGGGTGTAGAGGGGGACATTGACCTCTCCATTCCTCTCTGACACACCCTTACTTATGCAATGTGCCACATGGAAGGACTTTCTGTCCACAGTGGCAATGTGGTGGTCAGAAGAGAGGTTGCTGTCAAGATGTGTTCACATACCTCCTGTAAGGAGATCTGTACCCATTGGACTACCACCAATGTGTCATTTGTGGGAAACACATTGATTCAACAGGTGATTGGGACACAGTTCTTGACAACAAGACTAAGGCTAGTGTTCTGAAAACAGTTGGAGATGTCAGTGGCAACTTTCTGCAGGATGTGTACACATTCTGGGGATGTGAACATAGCCCCCAATTAGCAATACCTGCAAACATTGCTAAACACAGTTTATTCATGTTTGCCTGGATGTCAGAGCCACACATAACAAACAAGAGTTGAATCCACTCATGACTGGAAGGCTGTCACCAATCATGACTGTTTGGCAGTCAGACATGGGGTCTGCTGCTTTCACATTGTGGGTACCATCTCTGAGCTAGGTTGCAGACCACTTAGTGACATAGGAATTAATGAATAGATGAGTGTGTTTGCTTATGATTCCTGAGTGTGGAATTGTATCCCAAGACTACAAGGGCCACATATATTGTTTTGTACTCCATACTGTTCTATAGTTATTTCACATGACAAATGGATTGTAGGACTGCAAAGTGTCCACACATACCACAAACATGGGCCCTGTACAGTGGACATTTGGTAGTGTACTGTGTGGACCACACAAAAGGTTAGCAAACCCCCCCCCAGTGTATATGGATCACAATGTTAATGACACAACCAAAAACACACACTTACCCGGAATGAGATTCAAACCCCTCCCTAACTAGCTATTGCTATTACTGTATTATGCATTTATCAGATGCACCATGGAGCTTGCAAACTTAACAGCTCTCCAATTGTATCTTTAAAGGTGAGTGACATCAGCAGCAGTGCTAAAGGAGGGGAAAGGGAAATGTAGGAAGTGGGAATGGCCTCAAAATCATGCCTCCACAAACACAGACACTCTCATACAAACAGGCACGCTTTTACGTTTGCCTAAACTGAGATTAGAACTCCTCCTTAACTAGTACACTGCACTACAGTATTACACAGTTATCAGACATGCCACTGAACCTACATATTTGAGAGCTGTCCAAAGGTATCTTTGAAGGTGAGTGACATCAGCAGCAGTGGTAAAGGAGGGGTAAAGGAAGTGTAGTAAGTGTGAATGACCACAAAATTAAGTATCAACAAGGACACACACACTCTCTCACACACACACATTGTCACAGTTGTCAAGATCAGGGTTAGAACTTCTGTCTAACTAGTTTAATACATAACAGTATTACACAGTTATCACAAATGCCACACAGCTTACATTTTGAGAGCTGTCCAAATATATCTTTGAAGGTGAGTGACATCAGCAGCAGTGCTAAAGGAGGGGTAAGGGAAGTGTAATAAGTGTGAATGAGCACACAATCAGGTGTCAACAAAGACACACGCACTCTCTCATATATTGTCACAGTTGCCAGGACCAGCATTAGAACTCCTACCTAACTAGTTTGTGACACTATAGTATTACACAGTTATTGCATGCACCACGGAGATTATAGGGGTGAGACCACATGGTTATTTCAAGGTGACTGACATCAGCAGGAGTGCTAAAGTAGGGCTATGGGAGGTGTAGTGAGTATGAATGGCTTCAAAATCATTCATCTCCAAATACACACATAGAGTTTAACAGTTAGCATGTCTGGGATTAGAACCCCTACCTAACTAGTTTGCTACACTACAGTATTATGCAGTTATCATGAGCGCCACAGAGCTTATAGGGCTGACACATGGCCAAAGGGTTATTTCAAGGTGAATGACATCAGCAAGAGTGCTAACATAGAGCAATGGGAAGTGCAGTGTGTGTGAATGGGCCATAAATCATTCCTCTGGAAACACAACACACACACACACACACACACACACACACACACACACACACACACACACACACACACACAAAACTTTACATTTGACAGGACTAAGTTTACAAATGCTAAATGACTACTTATTTATACTATAGTGTTACATAATTATCAGAAGCACCACCGACACTAGAGGGCTGAGGGCTACCAAAAGGAATGTCTACAGTGATTGACATCAGCACATTATGTGATATAGGCCAATGGGATGTGTAGTGAGTGGGACAGGCTTCATAATGGGATTCTCTCTGTCACTGTCTTTCTCTCTCTTCCCCACATCTCTGAGTGTGTATGTTTGACATATTATAGTCTGTTGGCCGTAGATATGTGTGAGTATTCCTATCCAATGTGTGTGTGAAGCATAAATGGTGTACAGTCTGGTGTGTATGCACAGACATCTGCAAATGACAAATATGTATAGTCCACTGTGTTGTCAGACATGGGCTTCATTTCTCTAAGTGTAGGAACATGCCCAGTATGACCTTCTGTACTGAGTGTGTGAATCCATTCCAGGTAGGGTTGTACTCCAGTCCAGGGTTTGGTGTTCTACATCTACAGCTAGCAACCTGTTTCTGCAGGATATCTGTAGATAGGTTACAATATGGAGTCACAATGGGCAAAAGATAAGGGAAGTGTAGTAAGTGTGAATGACCACAAAATTAAGTATCAACAAGGACACACACACTCTCTCACACACACACTATTGCTGTCTGTGCTGCTTGTGTTACATGGTTGGTGTTAGCAGAGATATTCAAACATATGTACTGTTTTACACTGTGATTGTATTGTGCCATTAACTACTGACAGATTAATTATTTGCTCACAGTTATTTACCATGAAAATACAAGATGAATGAAGCTGAGTCCAGTATTGTGGGCCGCAGCCTACACGTTCTTGCACACTTCTACCATTCTGGAAGGATTTCTATAGACACTTGCTGATGGGTCTGTGTAAATGGTCCAGCACCTTGTTAGTATTGTGGCTGAGGATCCCTTTCTTGTACATATATCGAATTAACAGAATGGCCATATCCTGCTGTGGACATACCTCTCAGCTGTACAAATTCACCCAGGTTACCCAGAGGCAGGACTCCTATATCTGGTCAGTTCCCCTTCACTGTGGTTTACGAGCAGGTTTGTAGCCACCCATTAAAGAGTTTGCAGGTGGGGTAGTATGGGCACACATCAGAGTTTCAGACTTCACACACTCTATGACATCCATGCTTCTACACCTCCCCTCTGTTATTCTATCCTCTTCCTAACATTATGTGAGCAATATCTGAGAAGTATCCCTATAGCTCGCCCTTCATCCCAGTAGTATTTATGGATTGGACCACAGTTCATGCAGTAGGACATGGGGAGCATGCTACTGGGATATGTCAGCATGGCCTTGCATTTGTGTTCTGCTGACTGTGTTAGATTGTTAGTTAGAACCCCATAAGATACCATACATTGGCACTATGGGTGAGGCACAGGCCTTTGACAGAGGACTGTAGGCCATTTGGTAGTAATGGGGGCCAGTGCATTCTGTCACTCATACATTCCCAGGCTGCGAACCAGTGGATTCACCTGGGGTGACAGGATAAGTGTGCGAGGTGTTACTGGCAATAATTCCTGTTCATATTGATCCATTAGTCTGGATGCAGGCAGGGTGCTGCTTACAGCTGGGACATACCTGCATAAGACATCTCTTCAGCATGCTGCATTCTGTGGGTATTCCCATACAGAAGTGGGGTCATACTATACTCATTCCCAACAGCAAGGATCTTACCTGTGAGATAGTTGTGGGTGTTTGGGGGTGACCTGAGTGCATGTGTGATATGTCAACTTAGGGCACCTGCCTCACAGGTATAAGTGGAACCTTATCCATATCCCACCTTGTGTATGGCCATCGGCAGTCTGGCATTAGTGTTTAACAGTGCTTTGGTGGCATGGTAGTGATTCGGCAGACAACCAGTATTCCATAGTGGAGGGACAACTAATGTTATGCTAATCACTAGATATATAATTCCAAAATTGTGTGCAGCTGAGAGTTATTGTAGGCACTGCATAGGGTACTTCCACCTGTGTAGTGTTTCCATGTAGGGGCCCCTGTTCATGGCCTATCTGGCTTTCCACCATTGACTGGTATTGACATCTGGACAGTGTACAACCATTAACATGGGTGTCACCGAGAAGCACATTGGTTGGCACTGCAGTTATTTGGACATGACCCTGTACGTACCTGGGCCACTGAGACACAACATGCAGACCTACATTATGACAACTTCCACACAACATTAAACACACAGAAACCTAGCACACTGACCCCTGCATATTATAGACATGCACCAATGTATAATGTCGATTGGGACATCTCTGGCACACTGTGCTCCACTGATATTACGTTACAAATGTACATGTTACTGCATTTCTACATGTGGTTGTGGGGGGACCACACCTGACAACGTTACACATTTGAAATGACTGTAGTCGTATTTCACTTAGTCTGTTTACTTCCATTTAGTACTGTATTGTGACCTATCTTGCACAAAGGAGGCATCTCAGTAGAATACATATTTTCAATTGTATTTGCATACATTTCAGTTTCAGACTTCTTGCCCTTCAGAACTGTGATGCAACTGCCAGACCTGTTGTACTATCTCTGTGTAGGTCTCTAGGGGGGCTGTTCACCATTGGCAGCATTTGAGGGCCTTAGCCCGACCTTTCTCTATGGTCATCTACACCTGTCCTGCTGGGTGAGGCTGGGGGTGGGTATGTCAACCCTCATTGACAGCCATGTGTGGTGGCCTACAGACACCCAGTTATTTGGGCCACCACATGTACTGCGATGGGAGTTGTCACCTTGTGTACTACTGCCTAGCATGTTGACACCAGTATTTATTCTTGATTTCCTGCTGTTCCATATAGCTGTCAGCTGTCTGATGCTAACCCATTCGGCCACACAATTCCCTTGCATGCTTGCATCCATACCATAGATAGCAGTATCAGAACATACTACTACAATCACTAATTGATAGGAGGAGTGACTTACATTGTGCCTGGGGCAGTACTGCAGATGGTGCTGGAGGGGTGACTATGTTGGATGCACGCAGCACACTGCCTATACATGGTAAGGCACAGGTAGTGTCATATTTGGCATCCCTTTTACTTTATGTGTGAGTCAGAGAGAGGTGTCATTCTCTGGGTCCCTACCATGTCAGTGTACACACTATGCGTTGCCTCTTAGCCAAGGCCTGGGCATACTGGGCACGCCTCCTTCTGCCTATAGGGGTAGCCTCTGGTAGTTCCTCCTCTGAGTCACTCTGTGCCTGTGATGGACTTGGCAATGGTGGGAGGCTGTGTGGCCCTGCCCCATGCTGTTCCTCCTTCAGCTGTTTCCGCAGGATCATATTGTTTAGCATGGCACATACTATGAACATTTGTGTACATGTAGCTGGAGAGTACTGCAAGGCTCCACAGGCTGTGTCAAGGCAGTGGAACCATGACTTGAGCATCCCAAACACATGCTCTATAATGATTCTATTTTGTGCGTGTGCCTCATTATGGAGTTCTTGTTCAGGTGTGTGCACATTTCTGAGGGGTGTCATCAGCCATGGCTCCAGTGCGTAGCAAGCATCCCCCACTAGGTGGACATATGGGATGTCCCCACTGGCAAATGACTAGTACAGCTGTGTCATATGCCAGATGTGGGAGATGTGATAGCTTCCAAGGCTGCCAGCACACACATTGTTGATAATGCCCTGGGCATCACACACGACCTGGCAGTTGATGGAGGGAAAGCCCTTGTGGTTTATGTAGACCCTACCCCGCTCACCGGGTGGTGCTTTGATGTGTATGTACTTGCAGTCTATAGCACCCACTACCTCAGGGTATTCTGCTATATGGTGGAAGAGACTCATATTTCTAGCCAACGCCTCTCAGGTGTTGAGGAAATATATGTGCTCACTGGCATGTGCTGACATGGCATCTAGGAACTGGTGGAGTACCATGAATGCTGATGCCTGTGAGATCCCCATGATATCCCCAGTTGGCCTTTGGAAGGTACCTGTGGCTGGTATTCTTAATCCTACACATACCTTGGTATCCACTGCGATGGGTTCCCCTCTGTTGGTTCTGTGTTTGAGGCGGGGCCGGAACAGCTCAACAATTTGCTGTAGAATGTCCCTGTCCACCCTATAGTGCTCCACTATCTTCTGCTCATGTAGCCCCTGGTAGGTTACCCTGGGTCTGTGCACTCTTCTCCTCCTCCTCACTGTGGGATGGTTGTCAGCATTCACATCCTCACCAACCTTAGCCTCTTGCACATATTGATGTATGAGAGCAACAGCAGCCCCTAACATGTTGTTAGTTTGTCAGGTAGAATTTACCTGTCTGTGTACACCAATGGTGTAGAGTTTGTAGGAGAAAACAGACTGAAAGGTGTTTGCATAGTTTATAGTAGTGTGCTGGCCTGCTGCCTGTGTAATTGGCTGATTCTGATACATTTCACCTGCCAGCGATGTTAGTTCTCCTTGATTGCCTTCCTACTGCTGTTTCCCTTTCCCATTTCCTCCCCGTTTAAGCCCTGAGGCACACAGCACATACCCAGTGCTCAGATGTGAACAGTGCTGCTATTTCCTGTTTTTATTTATTTATTTATTTTTGTTTAAAACATGGTGCACAGTATGCACACCCATTTTAAGCAAGGAAAACAGTGCTCAACAATGTAAGACAAACCCCCCTCTTTAGCTGTGCTTAGCAAAGGGCAAACACAGGCCACAGAACTCCAATAAGCTTACATAACACACCCTTTTATGAGGTCATCCACCTCTTCTACTTATACAATGGTGTTGGCTGCACCTACTCGGTTGGGTGCAAGCTAACACTGACAGGAAATCTGTGATTCAGTATCAATCCTCTCATTTGCATAAACCAGACTGCTAATTCATAGTTACCACACTCACATTGAGTCTTCCCCCTTAGCAACCACTATTCCCAGGTATTGTTGTCTTATGCATGCCGTTGACTATTATGGAAAAATGCAGATTTGGGTATAAAAGCTTATTTCCCCCATTTTTTAATTTTTGTGATGATCCCGCTTGGCACCACTGCCCTGTGCTTAAACAGCCAAGATCGGCCAAAAGAATATAACTGTTTTTTTATAAAATGTCAGCTATTTTTCATGCAAATGGCCATATATTTGGCCAGTGGCATGCCTACTACATAGAATGCATGCTTTTTTTTGAGCTGTCATGCCTCCGTTTTGTAATTTGCAGAAATGTATTCAGTTAGTAACCGAATACATTTCTGCAGGTTACACTATTCCTGCACAGATGTCTGCCTGCTTCCTGGATCACTAATTAACCTCATTTGCATGTTTTTCACCAGTAAATAAGGTAATTAGCATATGGCAGTGGTGTCCGTGCTTAAATAGGGTAGGGGCACTCATTCATGTCTTGGAGACTCGATTCTGGATCGCTCGTTGGCCGTATTGCGTGCAGCAGCTTTTGCACTATACCTGCACTCTGTGCAGAGCTTGCTGAATCTGGGGGAATGTTTCTATTACAAGTGTTCTCAAGCTTAGAGCAATTAAACTGTGATACTAGTTAATATAGTTAATTTATTTGAATATGTAAAGACATTTCTGCTTTTGATTCTGGTTTTGTTTATGTAGTTATGTGTAGATCTGAAAAAAATTTATTTTATATCTATTTATCAAATCTTAGTGAATACTTATAAACATTTTTGTGCATTTTTTGAATGATACATGTATTAGTACTTGTATTTTTAAATCTTAACTGATTATGTCACATGATTAATTATGGTGTTTATAAATGAATGTTTGTGAGAGGCATTACATAGGTTCTGATGTCCATTTGGCTTAGTGGATGAAACCATTAAATCTTTTTAGTAAATATATTTTAAAATATCCTTGGTATGGATCTCTGTTTTACTCTAGTTGAGAAGCAGTTTTTATGTTGGTTCTTTGTGTGGGTTCTTATTGCTGGATTAAAAAATAAACATTTATGGTTAACCATATGTAGGTTCAAATCATCTGATTTATTTCTTTATGAGCACTTTCATCATAAAAGACTTCATCAAATAATAAAACTAAGTTTGCAGTAGTTTAAATCCTCTTGAGAAAGGAGGAGTAGATCAGGCAACCTGGTATGATTGGTTGGTGGGAAATCTGAACGGTTAGAAGAATCGGCTTCAGAATAGAGGAGAAGAAACTCTGTTATTAGAATATGGAGACTGATTTGTGTGGTTATTGTGCTTCTGTGATCCCCTTTTCAGGGAGCATTTTATTTACAAGCAGAAAAACATATCGAATAGAAACTTTAATATATGCTCATACCCAAGTTAAAAAATTTGCCTTTAACAGTGCCCTCTTGTCCATAATGCATAAGACGATTCTCTGGGATTCATTAATGCCTACACTAAGTGTACACCATTCTGAGTGAACAGACAACACAAGAATAACTTGCAACCTCTTCCTCATAATTTTAGTTTCCCTACTGATTTTCTTGCAGCATTAAACACTGAAGGGGTATTCATAAAGGTTACCACAAAGTGAAGACTAAATGTACACTGAGTGTAATCTTTCTGAGTAATTAGAAAGCACAAAAAATGTAGTATGGATTTTCTTGAATACAGATCATGTACAATTAGTATGCACTTAGTGTAGGCATTAATGAATCTGGCTCACTTTTTATTTTGCATTTTTATTTTATTTTTAGTCCATTGTTGCTGTTGTTGCTGAGGGTGTTGCCGACCAAAATGCCCAGATCTGTTGCAACTCCAGCATCCAGAGATCAAATATCATCCAGGAAGGAAAAATGCCATTCGGAATTGCTAGCCAAGCTTTCACTTCTGAGATGGAAGCTTCTTCAGATTACTGGAGATGAAAACCCATGATTACAAAACTAATGAGAAAGCAAACTATTAACATAATAAACTCATTTATAGAGTGTAAAGAACTTGGCAGGAAGGGGGGTGGTTTTTCTACTTTTTATTAGTCCCTGGTGTAGGGAGAAGAATTAATCAAGGTGTCTGCAGAGCCTTTTCATCTCTGCTGAAGACCATCTGCATGACAATCCTTCTGCCTGGCCCACTTCTATGAGGATATTTTACTAGTTTTAATTACATTTCTGGAAACAGCAAGCAAGAATCATCTCAAGGTGTATGTGTCCCACTTTTAAGGAGCTATTTTATAATGGTACTTCTTGTCTGAAGTTATGCACCACCACCACGGGGTAGTTAAATTCTGTGGTTTTAGATCTTTTATATTGTATGATCTGTGCTGGGTTGCAAGTTGTGCCATGCCACAAATATTCACTTAATAAGCAGCCAAAATAAACAGGAGGAGCAGGTGCCATGTGTAGCCTAGGGGTGTGTTCCTTGTGACAGTAAATCCCACATACAATGGTGTCTGTGCAGGCACAATATGGTTAGTGGACACACCCAATAGATGGAAGGCTCGACCAGCTAGCGCAGGCACCACTGTATGTGGGATTTACTATCACTGGACCCCCCCCCCCACCCCCAGACATGCTGCATAGTCCTCCTGTTTATTTTGGACCTTTTAATATTTTATTTGTGTTTTGATACTGTTTGGATTAAAAGTGTACTTTATTGTAACTAAGCCATGTATTTATTTGATGCTGCTTAGAAAAATGGGTCAGTTATGTTTTTTTTTCTAGAACTGGTTGTACAAGATACTCTATACACCTAGTGTTTGCCTACTTGACTAAGACACAGATATTCTGGACTATACAAGCATGGAAAAATGGAGTGACTAGTACTGCAACTAGAATGTTACACAATGACACAATCAGAATCATTTATTTAAAATATGTTAGTATTTAAAATCTGTTAACCATGTAAGTTGGCTAGTCCATAGTCCCTTTCAGCCTTGACTCAAGCCATGGGCCAATAGAAAAGCTATATAGTTAGTGAAGCATAACCAATATTTTGATGTGATTTTGGAAGATGAAAGAAAATTAAGTACCAAAAGAAAGCACACACACACACACACACACACACACCATACACACAGTCCACAAAGGCAGTAGCTGGAAGCTAGCAATGAATCCACACCTTGGAGCTGTGGGGGAGGGATCTTACCACAGAACCTAAACAGAAATAAATTAAATAATGCTAAAAAGAGGCCAGTGTTTCTAACACAAGCTGTAAAGAGATATGCTATTTAATCCAGGTTGAAAGTTAGTGCATTTGAATTCTTTAAGTTACACAAATTAAAATCTTTACTTTACCATTTCAAATAGAAAGTTGTTTAAGTAAGATAAATTACTAAGAAAATTTGCTTCTTCTTCTTCTTTTGACTTTTCTTGGTTAGGGGTCACCACAGTGGATCACCTGTCCGCTCATGATTGGCAGTGGAGTTTTACGGTGGCTAGTTGCCAGCCCGGCGCCCAACCTTCCACAGAAGGCACACATATGTACGCATGAATGCCTAGGACCAATTTAGAGTGTCCAATCCACCTACAGCATGTCTTTGGGATGTGGGAGGAAACCGAAAACTAAGAAAACTTGCTAATAATCTGAAAAGGGCACAAATAATAATGCAAGCCCTATAACCTACTGCTGCATCATGTATTTTATTTACATACAAATTAGAATAAGCTGTTCTGCTACTACTCAGTTTACAATGCCCTGAGCACAGTTCACTGAAGTTAAACTCCATGATAACTGTTACCCATAGGAAATTCCTGACGTATTTTTAAGCATGTACCAGCAGTGATTCCATATGTTTGAAAGAGTTCTCTCGTCTTGTGTTTGTGGCTATGCAGTTGGCATGTATATGTTTGGGGAGGTTTGCCCCACATAGGAGGTGCAGGGGGGCTTTCCTACAATGAAAAAAAGCTTGCATTATATTTTTTTGATGTATTTGATTTCTTGAACAGTTCTTTTGGGTATCTTGGCTCCTCAGAAGCTTGTAACTGAAGGAGTTACAGCAGAAGTAGTTGAATGTGCAATTACGTTTAATCAGAGATGTCAAATTTCATGAAATTAATTTGCTCCAAATGTTATGACTGCCTTAGTGCTTCAAACAATAAGTCATCAGAATAGAACAATTACTGTCATGAAAAGTGAGTGTTGAGTTAAGTTAAGACTAAGAAAAATTGCCCAGTCGACCTGGGTTTGTTTAGCGGCTTGGGTGACTGATGGAATGGCAAAAGGGATGGGTAAGCCTATACCAGGTTGAAGGATACTCATCACTGATGATCCCTTAGGGGGGAGTGTAGTTCAAAAAGGGGAGTTGCCCTCAAACATAAACAATGAGTGGGAGGTGTGGCAGGGAAGTGGGTAGGGCATATAACGAAACCCTCACAGGATGGAAGCAGAGATGACTGAGCTTCCAGGATGCCCTTAGGATCCATGATTGGCCCCAGCAGTATAAGAATAGGTCCAGGGACATGGAAGACAAGCTGGCATGGATGTGGGGCACTGGAAGTTAGTAAATAAATAACATTAAAATATTTAAGACTAACAAAATGTGTGCAACATTAAGCAGAGTACTAAAGCTTCACTATATTTGTTTCAGTAAAAGTATGGCAGTAAAAAGAAGCTGAAACAAAACATTTCTCTGAAACAGAGTCATAAGCACTTATTTGGTTATTACCTGCCAGAGCTGAAGTTCTGTATTAAAGGAATCTGTTATTCTGGAAATTAATCTGCCAAGGTTCCTGTCATTAAGAGTATACCTGAAAAAAAATGAATAACTGCTTTTAAAAATGAGTTATGATTCTTGCTGATTGTCATTAACACTTGCCACGTATATTTGTTTCTATACTGATTCATTTATTAACTATTATATGATGCATCCTGAGTGCAATGAGTACAAAAAGCAAAACATTGCATATGAGCATGCTTGTGTGCACACCCACACCCACACACACACAAGCGTGCACAGCCACACACACACACACACACACACACACACACACACACACACACACACACACACGCACAAACATGCACACGCACATGCACACACACGCACGCACACACCCACACACACACACGCACACACAAAAGCGTGCACCCCCCACACACACATTAAATCACAACAACACACTCACTCTCTCTCCTGCTTATGCTTGCACTACAAATTTCCTTCTTTACATTGTGTATTATTACAAAATGGCTCCTAACCTAAAATAATTCAAGCATCATAATAAAAGCTGTTTCTCAGTGACGTTTTCATTTTCATTCTCACTGTCATTATTAATGGTTATCTAGTCTTCATTCAAACCTGATTATTACAGCAATCAGAAGGTATTGTATAAGAAAGTATCTAAACACTGAAACATGCACTGCAATAGAAAAATAGACCAGCAGAAAAAATGCTCTACTGATGGTATCATAAATTGCTTACTTTCCTCTAAATGAAGTACACAGCACTTTCAATTTGTTTCAGATCAATACAAAACAGCAGATGACATCTATTTCTGTATTAGTTTTGCATTATTCAAAATGAAGTGAAGAGGTGGGATGTGACATGAATATAGAGCCTGACATTTTCCTGGGTGATATCTCTATTACTGGACAATGAAATACATGTGAAATAGACAAGATTGTGAGTCACCTGCTCTTTTTTTGTCTAAAAATCATAACATTTATCTTTATAAAGGATGATGTACACAAGCAGGTGAATGCCTGTATCTCACAGGATTTAAATCACAATGATATATGAAAGAAAAAGTTTAGCTGTGACGATCGTTATACCCAGGACCTTATTCTGTGCTGATATAATTGCTTTTCAGTCATCTAAGATACCCATGCTGCTAAGTTAGTAACTTTTCCAAAGCATACCTGCTTTCCTTTTAGTTGAGAACTGAAAGCACTTCTTATCAGAAAAGTAAGTTTGCACATACACACACACACACACACACACACACACACACACGCACACACGCACACACGCACACACGCACACACTCAGACACATATGATCTGGCAGAACTAAAATCAAATTTAAATAGAACAAGGAAATGTTTGCTTTCAACTGAGGTGTGATACTAGGGCCTTCAGAATTATGCGCTGATGTGATTCCCTCATTGCGAGCTGAATAAGCATTCTCTTTATTTTCCCATAAAATGTTATAGATGTCATTCTCAGTTTGACAGACACACATCTTTTTCTTCCTTATTTCAAGTACAAAGACATTCTAAAGAAATGGATAGAAACCAGATTAGGTACTTACTTGCTCAGAACTCTAAAATGATCTATTTTTTCTGTTCTAAAAATCATGTGCCTAATAATAATAGTGATGGTGATTCTGTCATTTATATAGTTAACACATACATTCTTAGGCCAAAAATATAACTAAATTACTTTACTTTACTTCCCTGTTATCTTGTTCTCAGATTATTTTTATTTGACTTGGTCACTTTTATTAATTTCTGCATAAGTATGTATTAGTCAACAGCAACAAATTCTATAACAAGAAAATGGCTCCTAGCTATCACTAAAAGATGTCCATTTCATCAACATCAACAAACTCCATAGTATAACTAAAAAGTTCCTTGCCATCACTAAGACATGTCCACTATATCATTATAAAAGGCATTTAAAACTTACAAGTTTCTCAAATGTACCATTGCCTCAATATAAACAAAACAAAAGATTAATTTCAACAATTGGCTGAGCTTCTGGTGTCAATTTAGGGGAATCCAGTATCTACCTGGGAAGATGTGGTTGACAGACCACGCTGCTTTGCCAGAGATGGTATTCACCTATCGCCTCTTAGCTTTTGGTTACTGGCAAAGGTACTTGACTCCCCAACACTACCGTTTTTATGCAATGTTGTAACAATAAAGTTCCTGATGTAAAAAAATCCACTACAGAAAAACTCAAGGGTAAGCTATTTAATGCTAAGAGTCTATATTGGAAACCGCACTCACTGGAAGTACTTCTTACCTTGGAAAATGCCAATGTTTGTGCAGTCTCAGAGACATGGTTCAAGGCCACAGAGAGAAACTTGGCCATGCAAAACTACAATGCCTTCCACACATTCAGACCTCAAAACGAACATGAAAGAACCAAAGGCAGAGGTGTATTCATCTTCAGTAAAGACAAATACACCTCAATACTGGTCAAACAGTACAACTCCCTAGAGCTACTCCAAGTCCAACAAACTGTAGGCAAAACCCCCTTCCATATCTATATGATAGCTACAGGTCCCCCACCATAAACCACCAGAACCACTCTGCCTATCTGGACCTACTTGAGTCACTCATTATACAGCCAAACACCTTGGTCATGGGTGATTTCAACTATTCTTCCATTGACTGGGAGTCATATATGAGCACAAACATGCTTGGCCTAAGGTTCCTGGATTTTGTTAATAGAAATTCTCTAGAACAGATAATCTGCATCCCCACAAAGGGCTTGAATGTCCTAGACTTAGTACTCACCAAAATAGGGGACCTCTGCACTTCCCCCTGTGTGCTGCCCTCAGGTTATACAACAAGAGGAAGAAACTAATGTTTAAAAACAAGAGAAAACTGACTCAGCAGAGGAAGGACACCCTCCACAGCTTGAACAAGCAAATTAGATATCTTGTAAAATCCTCTAAAGCCAATTACAAAGCTAACCTATGAAGGCCCAGCTTTGTGCTGAACTAGTAGTTGATGGTACAACTCATACTGATACCTGAGTACATCACCAACCTGCTAGCAGACAGATTTGGTGCAAATGTCATGCCCCCTGTCCTCAACAGACATACCCCAAAACATACCTGTCACCATTCCTCTAGCTAGTATTTCCAAAGATCAGGTCATAACAGCACTCTCCATGCTAGAAACACAACCTCTATGGGACTGGATAACATTCCAGACTGACAACTAAATGGTCTAAAACAGGACCTAGCAGAACCATTTGGCACTCTCTTCAACCACAGTTTAAGTACTGGCTTTGTTCCAGCACAGTGGAAGATAGAAACAGCCAGCCTTATCTGCAAGACCATGGAGAGAATCATCCTGGACCTTATCAACAAAGACATAGATGACCTTCAAACTCTTGACCTGACCCAATGTGGCTACATTAAGGGTAGATTGTGCTTATTAAACCTGGTGGACTTCTTCAAGAATGTCACCAAAGCCCTGGAGGAAGGCAAAACAGTGCATACAGATAATCCTGACTTAGCCAAGGCACAATCCCCCATTCAGGCATCATTGAAACATTCACCAAGCTGGGAAATAACACATATGTCATTAGATGGGTAGCCAACTGGCTCACCGACAGAGCACATACAGTCAAAGCTGAGGATTCCACCTCTACCAGCAGACCAGTTACCAGTGGTGTACCACAAAGATCTGTGCTGGGCACCCTACTGTTTGGAATCTATTTCCCAGAAGCCCAGGTGAAAATAGATGGGCTGTGGCTTATCAAGTTTGCTGATGACTGAAAATTGGGTGCACCCATTGAGTCCCCAGCAATGCTGACATACCACAAAAAGGGCTTATATAGGCAAATGATTCCTGCCAAATCCACTAAATGCAAAAAATGCATCATCCCTTTTGGCAAAGGGGAAGTCCCTGAAAATTACAATTTTAACAGTACCCCCTTTAGCTCAAATCCTGTAGTAAGAGATTTGGGAACACCATGCATCCACAGTGGTAATAAAGGCCTTCTATATTGCACATCTCATAAGTAAAAGCATCACATCCAGAGCTAAAGATGTTATAAGTCCCCTGTACCCATCCCTCATCAGACTACTAACAGAGTACAATGCTCCCTTCTGTACATACCTCACTAGACACCTGCAGCAGCTCAAGAGACCTCAGAGGTTTCTCACCAAGAAAATTTAGAGCCTTCAACATATGACCTACATGTAAACATTGAAGGCCTACAGAGCAGTCTCAGACCCTGCCCTAATGGAAATGCTGCACATCTACAAGTCAAATGGGAGAAGATTCACTCGTTCTATGGATCTTAACCTAGCCTGCGACATTAACAGGACATGCTGGAGAGACAGACATGCCTCCTAGATATTGTCACTCCTCTGGAACAAACTACCAGTTCACGTAAAACATAGCTCCTCAATGACCCTATTCAAGAGTAACTTAGACAACTGGATGGGAGACCACAAATTTACCCCAGGGTGCCACCTATGTCCCTCTTGGATAAGGGCAGTCATTACTGATCATAGACACACTGCAAATATAGACCATACAACTTGGTCAATAAGGGATCAAGTGTATAACATGGTATAACATAGCTAGGCTTATAAAGGCCTTGTGGCCAATAGCCTAGTAACCTCCTATGAACCTATGAACCTATGCACACAGGTTTGCAACTAATTCAATAGACAGTCATAAGGCCTTCTTCAGCAATATTAGGAAGCTTAGAAGTAACCATCAAATTTGTACTGAACTAGCATTCAGTTGTAACTCCTTCTGTTACCCCAAGGATATTGCTAATATTCTTACAGACAAATTCTTGTCACCTTCATTCTCTCCACACACCCCACCTCCAGAGATCAATTTGGATCAAGTCCTATTGCACATTTCCAAATTAAAAACACTACTTCCATGGGTCCTAACCATATCCTTGGAAATATGCTGAGAAGTGCAAAGTCCCACTTAGCAAATCCCTTTCAACAGCTCTTCAACTTGAGTCTCTCCACTGCCTATGGTCATAAAGAGTAGAGAATGACAGTTGTGGCACCTTTGCATAAAGATGGCTTCTCTACAGACCCTGGGAATTACAGGCCTGCTAGTCTCACTAGTATTAAATAAGGCTGTGGAGTGCTATTATAGCTGAATTAAAATAAGCAGTGGTATTGGTTCCTTTATATCCCTGGATGCACACCAGTTCCACTTTGTGAAAGGCAGATAATGTCTGCTCAACCTGACTTGAGTTCTTTAAAAGGGTTACTGAAGTCGTGGATAAGGGTCATACAGTTCAAACTACTTTAACGGACTTTGCCAAGGCCTTTGACAGTATCCACTATGCTGGGATTATCAACAAATTCTCCCAACTCTACATTAACCCATACATAAGTTTTGGATTTGTATTGCTTGTCTCACAGAGCCCATGCCGTTAACAACAGGTATATTTGCTCTAGACAGAAAAATGTCAGATGGCACTGCCCTGGGTCTCTTCCTTTTTGGTATATATTTCTATGATATAAAAAACAATATTAAGTGACTATGACTAACCAAATTTGATAATGATTGCACACTGGGGGGCAATATAAACATCCCAGTCTGATACTAAATTCTGCAGTAACAGCTGGACCAAACAAATACTTGATGTATCAATCATGGGTTTATCCTGAACATCAGGAAATGAAGCATGGCATATTTTGCATCACTGCTTCTTTCTCTCTAGATAGCTTTCCACTTAAATTTGGCACAGTTTTCAGTGACTTTGGTATGTATGTTGATAACAGTCTTTTTTGAACAGCATGTTTCTGTGTTGGTTAGAAAATCCTTCTATCTTGCACAAGTTACCCTTCTTGGTATCCCATCTAGGTGCAATGAAGCTATAGTCCCACTTTATTCATCTCTTATTAGTTCTATCATTGAATATAATGCACTCTTTGGCATGGACCTCACTAAGCACATAAACCAGCTTGAAAAACCTCAATGTTTTTTCTCCCAGTATATCTCAGATCTCCGTATCTTTAGATAGTCTGATAGACTTAAAGCCCTGTCCCTGACTTTTGTAGAGCTAAGTTTTCCAGTGTCATTTATACAATGGTCATGGGATTCATTGCTTATGTGCAAGCAAGATATTGCAATCTTGACCCAGTTTCACGTTGTTACTGAAGTTCTGCCTCAGCTCATCTAGCCCATTTATCCGCCCAACTATCTGGTACTCTCTGGGAGATTTTTTTTGTTCCTTTCATTTTGAAAGTGCCTTTCATTACCCTCTTTTGCAAGAAACCAACTTTTTATCCATCCAGCTTGAAAGATATTATCTTAGTGTCTAAGGTATAATGTATTTGGGAAAGTGGCCTATGCACAGTTGTCATTGCCTCTAACATCTGTATTCTGTCTTGGTCCAACCTTGATCTCTGGGTGTTTTTGATATGATCCACTATGACCTCTTGATGGACTAACTTTGTGCTAATTGTAGTTTAGCCTCTACTCTACTTGAATGGTTTGTGTTTTCCTTTAGGGTTGTATTATGCATGTGATTTCTGGGGTCAGTTCCTTCAGTAGCTACTCAGTACTGTACAGTGTTTCTTAGGGCTTCAAATTGGTATTGTTTTTGTTCACTGTGTACAGGCTGCCATTGTGAGGGCTCATGAAAGGATGAGATATTAGTTTTCAGAGGTATGTTGACAGTATCCATCTATAACTCTTCTTGTTTCATTCTCCTGGGTAAGACTGTACCACTCAGATGACATCAAAATTGGATGACTTTGAGGCAACTTAAACTCAGTGCTGCAAATACAGAAACAATGCATCTTCATGCTACTATCTGCCCTTCACAGATTCTCTTCCTTCACATGCCTATTATTTTACAGTGGAGGTCTTTTGGAATGCCTGTCAAGAGCTATGTGTCAGCCTTTATTAAAACACGCTATTCCAATCTGAAAAATGTCATGTGTTGGGCAAATAATAATGCCTGACAAGGCAGTCATTATTTTGGAAATAATGGACCATCCATGGGAGTTGTGAGGCCTGATGCCACAGGTTTAGTATGCTAACATGAAGCTGTGGATTGTTTATCAGGTAATATCTGCACATTAATACTCTGTTGAGGAACGTTCCTTCTCCAAGATAACATTGTTGTACATTTTGTCCATTATCTAACCTTCATTCAGACACCTTATTTGCAGCTGAAAAATACCATTGTGGATCACGCATCCTTTCATCTGTTTTTACCTTGCAGTGGTCATACTTTTGTGTCTTCTTTGTAGTGCCCTTTATCTTGGATTTACAGAAAGTGACTCAACATAGCTGTTACAGATTCAGAGTTCTGCTGCCCAATCACTGCTGTATCAACATTTAAAATCTTACTTTTGACTTTCTGTACCCTGGGCAACCTGGGTTTTGTATATCTGCATGAACTCCTGGTCCTCTGGTTTTCCATTGCCAAGAGAACATTTTAAAATCATTAGGTGAGTGGCTGTTGGCTGCTTCCAGGATCCATTCTGAGAAATCATATGTGCTGTCTTTTACCAACCTAGCCTCAGTCCCATGGGGTGAATTGAAACTGTTCATACAAGCATGTGATTCTGAAGCCTCCTTTTGTAGTAGAATATCTATGAACCCAAATAGAGGTACTTTTTTAACATCTGTAAACTATTTTAACTATTTCCCCGGGATTCAAGAAGCTTGGCGCAAGGACGGTTTTAGCCTTGCGTCAAGCGTCTTCACTACAGATGGTGCAACAACGCCATATGAATATGTATGAGGGTGTGCTGCTGCACCCTCAACATGAACAGGAAATGTGTGCGAGTCCAGGGGGCTTGTACAAGTGCTCTACAGAGGTGTAAACATGCCCCGACAGTTGCAAAACCTACTATGCCTACTAGTAGAGCCCGCCTCTAACAGTAAGTCAGTAATTCAGTGTCCGTGGATACCGAAATGTATGCTAAGCATACAAGAGTGTCCACAAACAGTGAAATAAAATTGAAGTAGTAAACAGACAAGCACGTAGTGGAATGTTGAGCCCTGTCCCTAGAACTTTCACAATTAGATTCCCCGTGTCCCTATTATACATTTGAATTGCTGCAATATCGAAGGTGTAAGCAAAGCGCAGCATGTTTGCATGTCGCTGCCCTCTGCCGAGCATAGCTTACACATCAAATTCAGTCAAATAGAGAAAAACATTCTGAATCAACGTAAATGTCAATAGTGTAGTGTTTAGAGCATCCGCCTAATGAACAGGCATTCACGGTTCGAGCACAACAATAGCACATATCGTTTTCCATGTGGAATGAATGTCATTTTGCTGTAAAACCGACATAAGAGTATTGCATGAGATATTTAACTTAAATATTCAAGCAAAGTGGCACTGTCATAATGAATAAGGCACTAGTAAGCAGGTGTAAGCACAAATAAGCAGCAGTAAACACATATAAGTACCAGTACGCAAGTCTCAGTGTGCTTGCGTGGGTCTAAGCAGTGCCCAGCATAGGAAATGTATATAAGTATGTACAGATATATATAATATATATATATATATATATATATATATATATATATATATATATATATATATTTATATATATTTATCTATGAAGAAAGAACAACATAACAATAAAGCAAACAAAAGGAATGAGAAGGTAATAAGCATCAACCCCGGTATTATATAGTGCTGTATCATATCAAGCTGGGCAGGAGTGAGAAAAGCACTGCTACTCACACCACAGGCAGGATATTACCAGTGGGAGTAACATTGTTGATCTGCTAAGTCTACTTTACACACAGAGGGTAGTCCCTGGTGGGACTAACCAAAAATTGATAGGCTATTTGGCCATCCGACCATTACACAAGAAGGGCAGGTATGTTCAAGGACTAAATGGTGGGAGAGCCTGAGAATACATGGGTTGGGGCAACATATGTTTAGGGCCCCTAACGCTCGAGAGAGGGCAATGTGTAGAGGTGTGTCATGGCTGCGATAACAACTGGACAATGGATGGTATGCATGTATGTTGAACTCAGGTGGGATGGAGGAAATATGGGTATGAAATTATGGAGCCAGGCATGCCAGGGTTGGATGGGCTGGTTCTAATTGGACTGCCCCATGGAGGTCAGTGAGTTTGTTATAAGTATATATGCATACACACATGCAGACATCAATATGTAGAAGTGCATTCTCTGTAACACATTCATTCCATTTGCAGGCATAAATAACATGAATGTGCCCTTACAAACCTCGACAGTAGATATAATAGGTTGTGCATAAGAGGGAAGGGATGAAACTGCTAAAACACAAAAGTGTGTACAATGTCCAAAGTCAGTGCTATGCTGACAAAAATCAAATGTGAGGACTTTCCCACACATGGAATCATTCCTGTGATCTGCCTGCTGTGGATACGCCAATTACTAAACTAGTCTATTTGTAAAAGAAATACGCTGAAAATGTACATAATTAGGCTCTCATGTGTATAATGTGTGTTACCACATAGTCATACTTATTAATTTATTGTAGTGTCATGTTAACGGGAGTAAGGATGTAATGAAGTATAAAGTCTAATCTTGACATAAACACATGTGTGTCCCATGTGGGACAACCCAAAAACTGTGAATAGTGTCCTTTTGGTCGCTCATGTCACCAATGTTTGCAGACTAAAAGTTTGGGAGTTCTGAGGATACGTGGAGTGAGTCAACCAAAGGAATGGGTCTATAGGAGTAGGGAGTAGTCAATTTGTAGTGGTGTGGATACACCGCAAATCCAACTGGAGAATGGATGACTGCAGTGTTAGGGAGGCATTGGGGTGGGTGTTTGGGGAACCAGGAGTGATGGGTATATGGATATATATGCAAATGAAGCAGCACAGCAATAGTGCATTGGTTAGAGCAACCGCCTAACGAACAGACATTCCCGTTCCGAATCCCACTGCATCATATACCATTTACCATCGGTAATCTGTACATGAACACATTGCAACATCTGTCCACTGTATAACCTGCAAAATAACAATTAAAAGTTAACTGGAGTGAAGTGTCAGTGTCATAATGAATAAGGCACTAATAAGCAGGTTTAAGCATATATAAACACCAGTAAGCATGTGTAAGTGCATCTGCGCGGGGTATGCATTGCTTTACAGACACACACACACACACACACACACACATATATATATATATATATATATATATATATATATATATATATATATATATATATATATATATATATATATATATATATATATATATATATATATATATATATATATATATATATATATATATATATATACATATATATATATATATATATGTGTGTGTGTGTGTTTGTGTGTGTGTGTGTGTGTGTGTAGATATACACAGATATACAGCTATGATAGGAAACAGCACACAAGAATGACATATGTTCACAGGCTATGCCAATGAAAGTGAGGGGCCCAAGCAAGAAACATGAAACCCGTAGCATAACCTTCCACCCCCCCCCCCAGCCAGACATGGGAAACATACACACAAATAATGTAAAGAGTCCACTGCTCCCCAGACCACAGGCAGGAAACAACCGGGGGGGGTACACAGTGCACCCGTGAATTCTAATCTTGGAACACAGACAGGCAAGACCAAAAGAAGGTGATAAACTGAACATTCTGGCTGGGGTGTATACATACCCAGAATATAAGGGTGAGAAAGCCTGATGACCCATGGGTCGAAACAATTGTATGAAATAGGTCCTGTGAAGTGGAGAGTGGGCAGCGTGTTGTAGTGTGTCCAGAACCGACCAGGACCCAGAGTAAGGATGGGTGCTGTAGAGGATGTGCGGGTGGGGGAACTATGGATAGCTACTTATGGGTCTAGGTGTGCAGGTGTTGGCTGATGTGGGCTTATATGGACAGCCCCAGGGATGTAAGGAAATGTGTTCATTGGGCAGAGGCATCGCCCAACGAGCAGCCACACCCATTACAAGTCTCACTGCAGCAAAATGTAATCTATATGCAAGGAATGGAATAACCAGATGTAGACGCATATATGTAGAGGTATGTATGTGTATATCTACCCATAGCAACATAGAGATAAGCCTCTCCCTCTCCGTAGTACAAATGTATACATACAGAGACAGAATTCATATACATACCCACATATAGATATATACATATGCAGACACCCATAGACCCATATGTAGTTTGATATATATATATATATATATATATATATATATATATATATATATATATATATATATATATATATATATATATATATATATATATATATATATATATATATATATATATATATATATATCTATATCTATATATATATTTATATATATATATATATATATATATATATATATACAGAGAGAGAGAGAGAGAGAGACAGCAATAAATAAATATATACGTGTATGCATACATATACAGATATATCTGTATATAGTAATGTATATGTATATATATATATATATATATATATATATATATATATATGTCATCCCCTTTGGGAAAAACAAAGTGCCCACAAACTACCACATAGGAGGTAATCCACTAAATACAGAAGAAGTAATTAGGGATCTGGGGACCCAAGTAGATAGTAACCTCTCCTTTCACAATCACATTGCCAAAGTGGTTAGAAAAACCTTCTATATAGCTCACCTAACCACAAAAGGGTTCACATCTAGATCAATAGAGATCATTGTGCCCCTTTACTCATCACTCATCAGGTCCATAATTGAGTACAATGCCCCATTTGGGATGTGCCTTACGCGACACCTGCAACAGCTGGAGAGACCTCAAAAGTACCTCACCAAGAGGATCGTGGGCCTCAAACAGATGCCCTACACAGCTCAACTAAGGAAACTCCAGCTCTACTCAGTTGCTTACCGCCTACTCAGAGGCGATCTCTGCCTGACGTACAAGGCCATGTCTACCCCGCAATTAATGGACATGCTCCATCTCAAAAAAAAAACAAATCCATTAGAGCTACACGCTCCAGGGATATAAACCTCAGCCCAACAATAAATAGGACATGCTGGAGGGATAGATTCATATCCCAGAGGCTTCCCTCGTTCTGGAATAGAATCCCAGTCCATGTTAGGCAGAACCCCTCACTGACCCTCTTCAAGAGAAATCTTGATGAGTGGATGGGAGATCGTAAATTTACTCCTGGGATCACCTCTATGGCCCTGTTGGACAGAGGCTCAGGAATCTAGTCTAAAAGAGAGGCGAAAGCCTACACATTCTGGCTAGGCTTATAAATGCCCTAGGGCAGATAGCCTAGTACCTACCTATGAACCTATGTGACTGTAAACATACACATGTATATAGCTAGGATATGATACAGCAGTTACGAGTTACATATGTTCACAGGCCATGCATATGGGGGTGAGGGGTCCAATCAACAAACGTGTAACATGTAGCATCAACCCCCCCCCAGCTAGGCCGGTGAGACATACAGACACATAATAAAAGTAAACACACCACTGCTTCCCAGACCACCGGCAGGATACTACCAGTGGGAGAGACCTGCCATGTCTAATCTTGAAACATAGACATCGATGCTCCTTGTGGGACACCCAAAAATTAATGATCTTCGGAGTCAGTCCCGGTAATGATCCATCAAACCAGGCTGTAGATGTACATGGACCAGTAGGTTGTGGAAGTCTGATAATCCATAGGTCGGCACAACGTACGACATGTGTCTCAACACGCGGAGAGTGGGCAGTGTGTAATGGTGTGTTTATACCCCACCTGCACCCACAGTAAGGATGAGTGCTGTAGAGCAGGGGCAGGTGGGGGAACTATGGGTATGCAATTATGGGCCTAGGCATGCAGGTGTTGGCTGGTGCAGTCATATTAGGACTGCCCCGGGGATGTAAGTAATATTCTGAAATGGGCATACCTGACACTCATACCTCTCAACCCCTAAGAGCAAATCCACTGGACAGGACATAAACCAATGGGGGAACAAATAAGGACCATACCTCTGAACTGTCCCCGATTTTCAGAGACATCCCTTATTTCGATTCAGTTTCTAACTCTGTCCCACTTAATCCCTCCTAAAACTAGTGACTTTTGGAGGAAAGGTGGTGAATTACACGTAATGAGTAATGACAACAGTTAAGAGTTATAAACATCATTTACCTCAGAAAATGTGTATGAATTCATATGCTCTGAGTCTGTCAATGTGTCAGGTTAATAGCACTAATAATTTAAATGTGTCCCTGATGTTGTTATGACATGTCCCTGATTCAGTTGGCATTTTTCCCCAATCGCATGAGAGGTCTGATAGGGAAAGAAAGCACATATTCCACTGACAGCCTTAGAAAGATGATAGAATATTAGGTATGCAGTAGCATGACTCGGCTGAAGGATGTGGGTTTCAAAACCCAATTACTTGTTTTTATTGAAGAGTGTCCGTTCCCATGTATTAGCCAGACAGGTGCAGATTGTAAGAGGAACACACCAATAATATGGATCAAACTCTGGACAGGCTGCGGATTCCGTACAGTTGAACGGCATGCTTTTGCCTAATGGGCAGCCATTCCCGATGCTGTAGGCATGTAATCCGATGTAATAGGCATCACAAGGTAATGCCATAGTCCTCACTCCCACTCAGGGGTGTGAGTGTCAGATGCAAACACCAAATGCACTGCATTTAAAAGTGCGGGAGCACGCGGGTGTACGCCTGTTTGGTCGCCAGTATGCGAGTATTACACTGGTAAAGCAATGTAGAGGCTAACTGAGTGTAAGAAACTGTAACAGGAGGTTAGCATTGCTTAGCTCCGTGCAAACCTATGCACACCAGTTCACAACTGCTTTAATGTGCCTTAATCACTCTGTATCCAATGGCCTTGTTCTGCCCAGCAACAAAATAAACAGCCTCTGCAAGGCTCGAAACCAGGACCCTGCACACACAGCTATTGTGATTTACCATTAAGCCATGGCAGATATACAGACATCAGATCTTATCACAAACATATCATCCATCGCAGTCATTCAACAGTATAAGAAATGTATTCCATCATGTAGATGTATGTGTGTGTTTATGTCCAGATATAGATGCATACATATATATATAGATATATCAAGAACATCCCATGTGACAACAAAGCATTACAAAGGAATGAAAGGGGAAACAGCAGCAATGCCTATATTATGTAGTGGTGTTGTCCTATGTAATAGCAAGACTCCCTCAGACAGACATGTGTCATTAATACACGCAAACATTTGTACATTGGCCAAATACATCACTCTGTGCATTTTATTTACATTAACACAACAGTTCCTGTCCAATCATTATGTGAGAACAGTACTCTTGCAAAGTGCTTTGTGCAACATCATCATCATGAATAAGGTAAATGGGGTAACCAGAGAGGGACCAGTAGTGTTGTGTGTACAATGGGGTAATATGCATCACGTGTACCTGGAACCTTTAGGTGTCATCTGCATACCAGGATCGTGTGCCTGAGAGACAGGGGTGAGGAAAACTGGAGCATGTTGTGATGCATATTAAAAGGGTTACATGTGTTTAGTGGACACATGTGTGAAATGGACAGCTATGTATGGGGCAAATGTTGTTCTAGGAACCGACTGGCCTTTTGTTTCCGTAGGGTGAGAGTGGGATGTGGGGGAAGGCGAGTAGGTATGCTCATAGAAGATAGGTTGGGTAGGATGACAGACAAGACAGCATATAGGGTCGGTATATGACACTTGTGGGGGGGGTACACCTTAGATGGGGAGGGGAGTTTGGCAGTCATAAGCCCACGAGCCCCCAGATGGAAAAAGTGGGAGGGATGTCCTCAGCCATGGGCAACCACCACTGCACCAAAACAGCCGCAAAGATGGCAGTGCTGGGGGCTGTCTAGGAGGGCAGGCTCACCCTGTAAATGTGACACTCTGTCCTTGAGCTGGCGTATATGGCCTTAAAACCCCTTATTGAGCCCTCTACACACCATGTCCGGGACTGTACAACAGTGGACATGTTCCTGTCTGGACCTGCT